>NC_136431.1:63757500-63832500 GCF_052849685.1 Lactuca virosa | reverse complement strand
GCTACAAATCAAGCCACTCTTGCTGAAACCGAAAAAAGGCTGCAACTCCAAGCCAAAAAGGAACTTGTGTCTGGAATTCCCCACAGTATTCTAAGTCAAATGGATGACATAATACTGTTGACTGCAAATCAAATCTGAGAAAATTTAAAAAATCGTTTTTGTGGAAATCAAAGAATTGTTGGAAACAAAAGAACATCTGTTTTAAATGAATTCGATAATTTCAAGATGCTTTCATCAGAAACCATCCATGATGCTCATGATAGGTTCAATTTTATCATGGTAAAAATGAACAATTTGGGCATCAAAAAGACACAACACGAGATAAATCTTAAGTTTCTAAACAATCTTTACGAAAGCTGGAAGATGGTTAAACTCATCATTCAGGGAAATCCAGCCATTCATACTGAAACTTTATACAATTTGTATGGAGAACTTCAATCGTATGAATCCTCGATTGACCCACCAACCACTACAGCTTTTGGAGGTCCACTTGCTCTCGTTTCCACATCTTCTCAAAACCAAACACCTTTTAATGAACAAAACTTCAATCATTTTAATCAGACATCTTTTCAAAACCAACCCTTTTTGAACAATTCTTTTGATCAATCTGATTTAAATGATGAAGCAGACTACCAACAACTGTGTGCTTTGGTAGCAAACACAAACCTCCAGAGATTTATTCCAAATCACGGTCAATCGAATTTTAAACCAAATTTTCAAAACCGACCATCATTTGGACAAAATAATTCTGGATTTCAACCAAGACCTCAACCTGTTCAAAACAACTCAGGTTTTCAACCAAGACCTTATTTTGGACAAAATTTTCAAAGACCTTCCTTCCAAAACAATTCAAACCAAGGTTTTCAAAACCAGGGATTTCAAAACAATCCCAACTCAAGTCATCATAACAATAACCAAAACAACAGTTTTCAAAACCAAAACAGAGGATTCCACAATCAAGGTTACACTAATCAAAACAATGGCTTTCAAAACAACCAAAATTTTGGATTCCAACAGAGCCCTTCCCAATCTTCCCAACAAATCCAAACTCAAGCTCCTGAAAGACTTCCGATTAAAAGTCAAAAGGATGACAGTGATGAAGAAGTGATCATTTGTCACAACTGCAAAGGAACTAATCACTATGCCAGAGAATGCCGAGCCAAAAACAAAACCAAAGTCAAAGACTCAGCATACTACGCTCAAAATGCCGATGAATTAAAGAAACAGGAAAATCAAGATAAGCAAAGAGCATTGATGGCAATCCATGAACCAAACGTGGAATACTGGCCAACTTCTGAAGACGAAGCTGACAATGAACCAACACAATCAAACTTCTATTTCGTAGTTGGTGTTGATAGACCTTCAAGAGCTCCAAACGTCATAGAACAGGTATGGTCTATGATCTCTAAACTTGGTCTTTCGAAATCAATTTTTGAGTCCCATATAACCAAGATTGAGAAAAGTCTAGAAGCTGATCTCAAAAAATATCATGACACAATGATCAATTCCGATATCTGCAAATCTGAGTTACAAACCTTGCAACTCAAATTTGGAGAATCAACAAGGATAAAGAACAAATTGGAAAGAGACGTTGAAAGAAAATCAGAAGATTATAATCACGTCTTGGAACAATTAAATCAAACCCTAATTCAGAAAAAGGATTTGGAACAAAAAAATCAGTCAGTCATTTCCTCTGAAACAAAAGATGTTTTAGAAAAGGAAATCCTTCAGTTGAAACAAAACTTTCAAGAATCAACTGAAAAATACAAAACTTTAAATGAAAAACTGACTGATTCTTTAAACCAAACCAATTTTCTTGAATCTGAAAACAAAAGATTGATATGGAATATGAGTTCTATCAAAATTGCTAGAAAACTAAGTGATGATGTTTTCACCAAAGCAAACACCTTAGGAACTGGCAAAATTGATACGAATTACAGACCAGGAATTGGAAGAGAATCCTTTGAAAATGAACTAGCTAAACAAGAAAACATGACAATTTGTGAAAACTCTGAATCCACTCTTCCAGATCTTTTCACATCTGCTAATGAGGAAGATTCAGATGACGAAACAGTTATCAACTGTAGCCCAGATGACACTGCTTTCACTGTTTCCAAAAAGTCTATCAAAAGAGTTGTAAAATCTGAAACAAACTCTGCTAGTTCTTCAACAAACCAAATCAAACATACCAATGAAGCAACCATAACCCCACTTAACAAACCAAAGGTTTTTGAAAACAAACCAAAGAAACCTGTTAAACCATACGTCATACCTCAAAAACAGGTTTCCAAACAAAAACCAAAACCTTTTCAAAAACCTTTTGAAAACCGCTTTCAAGAGATCACCTTTAAAAATTCAAGGAACTTTCAAAAACGACCAAATCAGAAAGTTTCAAAACATCATCTTCAAAAAGCCTTTCATAACCGCCAATCATATCCCAGATATGAAGAGAACTTTTCAAAAAAAAATTCACATCTAGGATATCATTCACCAAATCACAGATTTTATCAACCAATGAATTTTCAGAAACAAATCACTTTTTGGGAAAATTTGATAAATAAAATCAAACCTCAACCATTCCATCCTTATAAACCAAACTCTTATAGCAATATGAAGTCAAATGCTACAAGAAGTTCGGTAAACAAAAAACCCAAAATAAAAACAACTAACAAACCAGGACCCATTCAGATTTGGGTACCTAAATCTTCTGTCTAAATTGCAGGTATCTAATGTTGGAGAACCCAAGGATGATACATGGTATATTGATAGTGGCTGCTCCAAGCATATGACAGGAAACCGAAACTACCTTCGTGACTTCAAACCCACCCAAACCAATCAAGACGTTACATTCGGCAACAACATGACGGCAAAAATCAAGGGTTATGGAAACATAACAAATGGTAACTTCACCATAAAGAAAGTTGCCTATGTCGATGACCTGAAACACAACCTCATCAGTGTTTCTCAACTGTGTGATAACAATCTTGAAGTCCTATTCACCAAACAAAGAAGCTTGATCATGGACGCCAAAACCAAAGAAATCATTGTTGATTCTTACCGTGCCGGAAATATGTATCCACTTGACATGGATCTTATCTATGGTAAACCCGATATATGTCTGCTATCAAAAGCCCCAGCAGATATCAGTTGGTTATGGAACCGCCGCCTTTCCCATCTAAACTTTGGGTACATCAACAAACTGATCGGCGATGATCTTGTTAGAGGACTGCCACTTCTGAAGCTTGATAATGAAACTCTGTGTACTGCATGTGAAAAGGGAAAACTTTCCAAATCCACTCACAAAAGCATCTCAGAATCTAGTGTATCCAAACCACTAGAATTGCTGCACATAGAACTTTGTGGCCCTGCCAAAACCCAAACCATACAAGGGAAGAAGTATATTCTTGTTGTCGTTGATGGTTTCTCGCGCTTTACTTGGGTCTTTTTCTTAAGACAAAAATCAGAAGCACCTGAAGAGATGATCAACTTCATCAAACAAATCGAACTGAAGCTCAAACGACCTGTTCGAAGAATCCGAAGTGATAATGGTTTAGAGTTCAAAAACAAGACTCTAGATTCATTTCTCAAAGACAAAGGAATTGAACATAACTTCTCAGCCCCATACACTCCACAACAGAACGGCGTTGTCGAAAGAAGGAACATAACTCTATGTGAAGCTGCAAGATCAATGCTTATCTTCGCTGATCTGCCACAATACTTCTGGGCAGAAGCAATAGCCACAGCTTGCTACACTCAAAATCGTTCCTTAATCCATAAACATCTTCATAAAACACTATATGAAGTCATTAACAACCGAAAACCAAACATCAAATTTTTTCATATTTTTGGTTGTCGATGCTTCATAAAGAACAATAAAGACCACCTCTCAAAATTTGAATCAAGGTCGGACGAAGGAATTTTCCTTGGTTACTCATTTTCTTCAGCTGCTTATCGAGTACTGAACAAACGTACCAGAGTAATTGAAGAAAGTACCGATGTTCATTTCGATGAATTTAATGTCAGGAAATTGGATCGTGAACATTTTGGTTCAAAAATGATCGATAATATTTTTCAAAATCCAATTCAACAAACACCTTCTCCTGACAGAGATATTGAAATCGATCTTGATTTACTTTTTGAACAACCCAAAACCGCTTACAGTTCTGAACTTCTAACTACTTCTATTGATTCTACAGGAACAACCACTGAAGGAACTCCACAAACAAACCGAAATGATGCAGATCAATTCGAGGGGGAACCACCTACACATACTTCTTCATTGGAACAAACACCAAATCCTCCTTTAAATACCCCATCCCCAAATATCCAAAACAATCCCGATGCATCATTTATGAGGAAACCTTCAAACCTATTCCAAGATGAAACTCCCGGAGAAGAACAATGGGATACTGAAATTCCAATTATTATAGCGGAAGAGAATCGCTTAATAAAATGGACCAGAAACCACCCAACTGACCAAATCATCGGAGATCCAAACTCAGGCATCCAAACTAGAGCCGCAACTTCTAATGATTGTTTATTTGGAGCCTTCTTATCCATGACTGAACCCAAAACCATACATTCTGCTCTCAAAGATCCAGACTGGGTAAAAGCTATGCAAGAAGAGCTAGAAGAATTTGAAAGAAATGACGTATGGAATCTTGTCCCTACCCCACCCGATGTTTCTGTTATAGGTTCAAGATGGGTATTCAGAAACAAAACTGACGATCAAGGAATCGTTTGTCGAAACAAGGCACGTCTCGTAGTCAAAGGATATTCACAACAAGAAGGAATCGACTACGATGAAACATATGCTCCAGTTGCCAGAATTGAAGCAATTCGCATCTTTCTTGCATATGCTGCACATAAGAACTTCAAAGTATTCCAAATGGATGTTAAATGTGCATTCCTACATGGAGAGTTAGATCGCGATGTATACATCCAACAAGCACCAGGTTTCGAAGATCCCAAATTTCCTGATCACAGCTTCAAATTGCAGAAAGCTGTCTATGGCTTGAAACAAGCACCCCGAGCCTGGTATGCCACATTGACAACCTTTCTCGAAGAATCAGGTTTTAAAAGAGGTTCAATCGATCAAACCCTCTTTCGTAAAATCTATAATAAACATCTTTTAATCGTACAAATATATGTTGATGACATTATTTTCGGTTCTACTGATGAATCTTTGAGTATTAAGTTTGCAGATCTAATGAAGAGCAAATTTGAAATGAGCATGATTGGGGAGATGACTACTTTTCTCGGACTTCAAATCAAACAGTCAACTGATGGCATTTTCATCAACCAAGAGAATTATGTCAAAAACCTACTCACTCGCTTTTCAATGGACAAATCCAATACCGCAAAAACCCCAATGGCTTTTGGATACAAAATCGATGCAGACTTAAATGGCAAACCTGTTGATCAGAAAAGATATCGTGGAATGATCGGATCACTCTTATACCTCACTGCCAGCAGACCTGACATCATGTTTTCTACATGTGTCTGTGCCAGATACCAAGCAAATCCTATGGAATCCCATGTAGTTGCTGTGAAACGCATCTTCAAATACCTAAAAGGCACTCCCAAACTTGGCCTTTGGTATCCAGCTAAATCCGATTTTCAGCTGAACGCTTTCACCGACTCATACTATGGAGGATGCAAGTTAGATAGAAAGAGTACATCTGGTAGCTGTCAATTCCTAGGAGGTAGACTAGTGAGTTGGACTTCAAAGAAACAGACTTGTGTATCCACATCAACAGCAGAAGCTGAATACGTCGCTGCCGCCAGCTGTTGTTCGCAAGTCATATGGATGCAAACTCAACTGCGAGACTATGGCTTCAAAATTTCACAAATTCCCATATTTTGTGACTCAACCAGTGCAATTGCCATTTCTCACAATCCCGTTCACCATTCCATGACAAAGCACATCGATATTCGATATCATTTCATCAAAGACAACATTCAAAAGGGTCATATCGAATTGCATTTCATCAACACCGAAGATCAAATTGCCGATGTCTTCACTAAGGCTCTCGATGAAACAAAGTTTCAATACTTCCTAGGCCGTCTAGGAATGTTAAATCCAGATAACATCTATCCTTAAACTTTTACTTTTTGTTTGTACAAAAGTGTGTTTACTTTCATTCAAAAGGAAAATTCAAAAACAATTAAAAAGTGCTTTCCTTTTAAAAAATACCAAAAACATTCAAATAACCAATATTTCCAAAAACATTCAGAAAAACAAATCTTCAAAAAAAAAATTAAAAAAAGACTTGCCATAATAAGCTTTTATAGAACCTTGTGATTAATCTTCTCTTGACTTAATTTTCAGATGCTTATGCTCGATGAAGATTTTAAGTCATATTGATTCTCAATTGGAGTGAAGGTTCAAATATCCTACTTTTCATAATGTATATAACTTTATTTCCTTCGATTTTATTTCATTATTGACGATTTTAAACAATCAAGGGACATAAGGTTAGGAGGTTCAGATGAAAACAAAAACCCATGTGAGAATTTGTGCCTCGTCGATCTAAATCATTGTGGAAATCATTTCTTGTGAGCTTAGGTGTGTTACTATTGATTATAAGGTATACCCAATTATACCTTGTCACGGTCTCATTTTTGCTTAGATATCAAAATGACCAGGGACGATACATTCATTTCTTACATACTAGACAAACTGTCTTTTATGCCACCTATCCCTACCTAGATAAAAGCCAACCAAAAATGAAGACTTGCGATCCCATGATCCATCAAGCAAACAACGACATATCCTTACAAGAAAACCAAAGGAGAAACAAATATCTATCAACATCCAATCCTCAAAGACAAATCAACAAGAAAACAAATGGATTCAATAAAGATATACCAAACAAAACAAAAAAATATTCTATATTTGGTATTTTCAAACAAACTTTCAACCAAATGGTTATTTCAAAACAAAAATCATAAAATCTCGCGATTTGTTTTAACCATTTTTTCACAAAAGAATATATCTCAATCACTCAAGTCAAATACTCTTAAAAAGGTCTCAAATGTAGCAAATTCTCAATGCTAAAACAAAATATCTTTTTACAATAAATCGGTATTGATCAACAAACAGGATACTATCAAAGAAGAAGCTGCAACAACAATGGATTTCCCGGGATACTGTAGCCTTCATCACTGAAGAATCTTAGTTGCAAACTGCACTATGAAAATTGCTAAACCCCTCTACATATGTTTCCCGACGGAGAGAGAGTGAACTTTAATGGCATGAATGAAGAAACCCGCTGAGTAATGCCGAAACCAATCTTATGTGATTGATTATCTAATAATGCGACTAAGTGACTTTACAGGAAAAGCATAGCTGAACACCTCCGATATGAGTGTGAGTCGTCAGAGAGAGATATCACTCATTTTTAGTGATCATTAACTTGTTCTGCTGCCAGAACAACCAAACACCCAAGTGAAGTGTGAGCTATACCTATGAGCGTTCATCTGAATCGACCTGTTAGACCACTTGTCGTCATTAATAATGCTATAAAATCTAAGGAAATTTCTTTAGATACATATATGACTACCCTTTGATAACCGAACCCGAGACTTTAATTCGGAAACAAATTTCAGAAAATCTTTTACATAAGATATGTTAAACCAAGTCACAAACTTTCAAAAAGATTACAATGGTTTTATATATATCTTCTCATTGACAAAACTTTTATCTCAAATCTTCAAGATTAAAACTGTTAATGTGATTATATCTATCCTTATTTCATCAATGATCACATAGGGGGAAATTGTTGAAAAATGTTTTTGTATGTGATCATCACTGAAATAAGACGAACTGTTTTTTATGTTATCTAACAAATATTATCAGTTATTTCAGGTTGCATTAATGCGTGATCAAACGGAATATACGAAAACACGTGAATGACAGAAAACGCATAGACGAGAAAATTTAGCTGTGCGACTAAACAGTTTCAACAATATATATATGTATGTATATTATATATATATATATATATATATATATATATATATATATATATATATATATATATATATGTATATTATATGTATATTGTATATATATATATATATATATATATATATATATATGTATGTATATTATATATATATATATATATATATATATATATATATATATATATATATATATATATATATATATGTATATATATATATACATATATATATATATATATATATATATATATATATAATGGAAAGAAATGAACAAAGCAAAAAGAACCCAACACCATGTGTGCTACCAACTATTACATCCACCAAGCTATTTCTTTTTCATAAACAAACACAAGTGGAAGAGTTGTTTGATTCATTTTTGCATATATATATGTATGTATACGTGAGTTTTGAGTGAGAGTTTAAGTGTTTTGTGTGTTTCTTTGTAATATCTCCTGCACTCCTTCATCTCAAAACAACCTACAAACCACCTCAAAATAATCTCCAAACACCCTCCAAATACCATCCTTAAACCTCCTCCAAAAAACCCTTTCAAATCACCACAACCATCATCACCTTGCTGTTTTTCGACATCAGAATTTGCAAGTTAAGAAAAAATTCACCGAGCACAACTCAACAAGATAATACGGGAGAGATTTACACCGCAAGTTATTCAGGACCTTACCTACATCCAGGAATTTTCCTCGATTTTTTTGACCACTGCAAACCCCAAAGAGACGCGAGAGAGAATTGGCTATCCAGAGAGATTTACTACGAAAATCTATATTCATAACCACCCAAAGCTCTTTCAACATCACCCTCTTTGTTACCTTATACCACCAAAACTACAACCTTATTCCACCTTCTACCACCCTCCAAATACCCACTTCAACCTCATCAAATCACCTTAAAAAAACCCATACCCACATACAAAAAACATTACCCGTGTATTTTGTATCGTTTTGTAAACAATTCATTGTTACATAAAAAGAACTTATTGTTACTTACCGGATTGAACTTTGAACAAATAGAGACACAATCTATTAAGATCAAGTCCAATTCTAAACCAGTTCAGTCAATTTATTGACGAACCAACTTTATATATATTTATATATTTATATATTTTATTACAGCTTTACGTCATTTAAATACTGTCATTTATTTCATTTATAGCTTTCAGTTTATATTTATTCCGCACTTCTTATTTTTTTTGCATCTTATCTCCTTATATATATATATATATATATATATATATATATATATATATATATATATATATCTGTCACCCAGTAACTGGTATCCGAGCCTTTATTCGTGGTAATCAGATCGTATATTTTCAACAGGCTCCAAGCTTGTCTAAAACATAAGAAAGAGGCTTCTTAAATAGATCAGAACGCCTCAAAAACAAACAAAACCTAAATTATTACATTTAGCATTGACAGACAGCTTTAAGTAAAGTAGAAATGACTCTTTGTTTGATTCTTCTGGCTTTAATAATATCTGACAAATATTACTTTTTGTCTTTAATAATTCCTGAAGAATATCATCCTCTTTTATTTTGGTCCATCCACCTGTCACCTTGAGTCTATTGTGGTGATGTCCTTTTGGTTTTGGAAAGATTCTTTCTTTGAGTGATTGACTCCTCAATCATGTCAATCATGCAATCAATGGGGAGGTCTCCTTCTGGAATTTCTTCATCATTTGGCTGGGATTCCCCCGCCAAACATTGTGACTGACTTTGGTTATCAACGGACATATTATCTGAAATATCTTCACTTGAATCTTCATCTTTTACATTTTCCTGTTTTGTAAACCGTTTAAGGTTTTCTTTCAATTCAGAACAGTATAACCTAAATGACTTAATCATTTCTTCTTTAGTTAGATTAACTTTTTGAGGAGTTGAGGAGACTTTTTCTGTTGATGAGGCTATTTCCGAGAAATTTTTCTGGTCTTGGTATTTCTTAATTTGCTGATTGATATGGTCAATTGTTTCCTGGGCATTAAGAATTTTTGTTTCTAGATCCATGTGAAACATTTTAGGCCAGAATTTGGTAAAGTATGACCTTTGTAGAGAAGGAAATTTAGAGGGAGTATAATCCACATGTGGGGACCATTTCCAAATCCAAGGAATAGAAAATTCCATGAAAAAATGCATAGAAGATATTTCCTCTAATCCTTCTGATTTCAAAGGAATGGCTTGGTTTCGGTATCTTGGAGAGACAGGTAACCATTCCCCATATAATTTCCTGAATGGTTCCTCAGGGAGAATATCTATACTTGGGCCATATGAAATCCACCAATTTGTGAACCAATTTGGTATATCTTTACTTTGGTTATAAACCTTTTCACATACTTTAAAGAACCAAGTATGCTTCCTTTGAGGGTTCTCATATAAGAAGGCTTTATGAAAACTTTCAATATAATCCCAGTATGTAAATTTCATCGGTATCTTCGAAGGAGGGAGTATAAACTCTTTTTCCTTGAGGGTACTTAAACCCCATTCCTCAGGTGATATGATATTTTTGATAATGGCTTTGTTGAAACTGTAAACACTGGTATTACCTCCGGATGTAAAATGAGAAAATTCAATTGATCCGGTTATTTTCAAAATATTCTCATAATATAATCTTTGTTTATAAGAATATCCAGCGTATGTCGCTGTATCCAAGTATCTGGTCATTAAAAACCATGGATCATCATTGTTTTCAAAATAAAGCATTATATCTTTATGTTCTAAAATAATAATATTATCTTTATGAGATGATTCTTTGTATTCAAAATTATCGTTGATGGTTTCACCATCTGTGATCATTTGGGCGAAACTAGGAGTATTTTCCCTTTTTGATTCTAAAAATGCTTTAAACTCCTCATATATGGGCTTCCAGGAACTGGAAGAGACTGATCATTTGCTTGTGACGAATTTCCAGTTCTATAAGAACTGTTTGAAGCCGTAGGATTTCCTCGACCTCTATAACCACCCCTGTATGAAGGATGGCCTCTTCCACGATTGGAATTCATCCTGCAAATTAGCATGTGGTTTCTGAGATTTTCTTATGAACATATTTGATCATAATATTATATCGTTGCATGTCAATTCTTGTTATTGGTCTATCTTTTTTATTTCGTTTGATAAACGATTCTAAGACCCTGATATGTTTACAATGAAGATTATTCTTTACTTGTAATTTTGAGTCACCCATAAGAATTTTACCTGAAAATGTCAATTTAAGAGTAATATAAGTCTGTTCTCAAGATTCTTGAGCTGGATTCTTAATCCAATCAGTCTTAATTTAATTACTGTTTTCCTAAAATATGGTTCATTTGTTAAGTTGGCTAATTCAACTTCTGCCTCTTTAATTGAATTTTTTATTTCGATAATATCATGAGACAATTGTCTTAGATGGTTGAGACTCATTTAGAAATTCTCTAGTTAAAAAATCTGGAAGACTATTATCACTTCCTTATTTATATTGAATTTCGAAATCAAAACATGCTAATGTAGCTTGCCATCTAGTAAACATTTGTTTGGAAACATCATGTTTAAAATCTTTATTAAACATAAATTTAGCTGCTTGACAATCTGTTTTTATAATGAAATGTTGATTATATAAATCATCTTGAAATTTAAGAATACATTTTACCAATGCCAAAATTTCTTTAGCAGTAGTAGAATAATTCTTTTGACTAGGAGTCCATTTTCCAGAATGGAACCTAACTAGGAATTCTTGTCTATTAGTAGGGTGAATTTGTTTCAAGATTCCTCCAAAACCTTTTTCAGAGGCATCTGTTTCAACTATTTTTTCCCAATTTGGATTAGCCAAAGATAAACATGGTAGATTTTTTACTTTATTTTTTATTCTTTTGACTGCTTGGGTATGATTATCAGTCCAAGCACCAGGGTTCTTTTTCAATCTGTCATATAGAATTGCACTATCGGTTGATAAATCTTTATAAAAAGGTGATATATAATTCAGGCTACCTAAAAATCTTTGTAGCTGAGTTTTATCTTTTATCTCATCTGGGAATTTTGCAGCAAAATATATACTTCTTTGTATAGGAATGACTTGTCCTTTTTCAATATTATGACCTAAAAATCTTACCTTTGTTTGAAATAAAGACATTTTAGATTGTGATATTACTAGACCATTTTGTTTATTATTATTTTTTCAAAAGTATGCAAATGATTAAAATGATCTTGAATATTTTTCGAAAATACTAAAATATCATCTATATAAACAATAATAAAATTGCTATAAGGATTAAATATATCATTCATTATATTTTGAAATTCTGAAGCGGCATTTTTAGGCCGAATGGCATAACATTCCATTCGTATTGTCCAAAAGGAACATTAAAGGCAGTCTTATATCTATCTTTGTTATCAATCTTAATTTGCCAATATCCTGATTTTAAGTCGAATTTTGAAAATATCAAAGAGTCATGTAAACGATCTAATAAATCCTTTTTATTAGGAATCGGATATCTAATCCATTTTAAAACCTTATTAAGTGGCTTATAATTTATAAGTAGCCTCGGTACTCCTCTTTCTTGTTCTGAATGTTTATTAACATAAAACGCACTACATGACCATGAAGATTTAGAAGGTTGTATTAATTTTTTATCTAATAAGGAAGTTATTTCTTTTTTACATATATTTAAATATTCAAAATTCATTTGACATGGTCTTGCCTTGGTAGGAATTTGTTTTTCATTGAAATCTTCCTCATAGGGAAGCATAACTATATGTTTTTTCCTTTCCCAAAAAGCATTGGGATGATCATTACAAATGTTTAAGGAAAATTGGTTTGTTAGAAGTTTAATTTTTTCCTGTAATTTAGGTTGTTCTAGTTGTTCATCTATCTGAACAGTCCTAATTTCTTCTTTAAGAAAATTTATTTGATTTTTCTTTAAATTCAACTCATTTACCCAGATAGAATAAGGGTCAGAGACAAAATTTAATATAACAGGTTGATTCTTATAAGATCCTATAATTTTATTCTTATCAATAGTTAGTGGTAATATCATTTCCAAAAAAGGATTTCCTAGAATCATTGTATTACTGGTCATATTTTTAATTATTGTGAAATTAATAGGTATGCAAACATTTTCTGTGCAAATTTTTGCATCTGTTAATTTATATCTAATATCCAATTTGGAACCTGATACTTCCCTTAACGTATGCGTCGATTTTTGAAAATATTTAGTAGGTATTAATCCTTCTCGTATGCAATTTAGATCTGCTCCGCTGTCTATTAGGGCAACAAAATTTCTCTGATAATTGTAAGTAATAAATAAATTAATTGTAACATGCCATTTTCTAGAGATTACTAGTTCCATAGACTGAAGAAAATTATTATCAGTATTATTGCTAGTACCAATATCTTGGTTATTTTGTAGTTTTTCTAATTTATTAATTCGTTGATTGTTTACTAATTGATCATTTTTTATCTTAGATATATCCTGTTTTAAAGATTGAATTTCAACCTGTAAATCCTGTACTGTAGGTATATTAGTAGAATTTTTATTTCTCCTTTCTTTTAACATATCATGTACATTTTTCATTGAATAAATCCCTTCTTCTTTTATACTCTGTTCTTTGGTATTTAAATTTTCTATTATTTTTGCCTTATTTCTGGATCATTAATTTCTTTTAATAAGTTTGCAATATCATTACTGATTACATTTATGGTTAAATCTTCTTTAAATTGAGAGTGGATTAAGTATAACTGATGATCTATAGTACATGAACATTGTTATAAATTATCACAATTACATTCAATTTCTTCAGAATCTGACTCGTAATTAGAGTCGTAATCTATCATATTAATATCAGAATTATTGTCCGAGATTTCCTCCTCGTCTGACGAACCATCTATTAAATTTATTAATTGAAGTTTTATATCCTCATTTATATCCATATTATTAATTTGTTTTTTTTTTATTTCTGCATTTATTAGCATAATGACCTGTTTTTCCACATGAAAAGCAAGTAGGAGGTTTTTTATTTTCCTTTTTAATAAATTTCTTTTTTATGTGTTTATCTTTTCTATTAAAATCATTATGTTTTCTTTTATAAAAATTTTTCTTCTGTTGAAACTCTTTTTTCTGTTTCTTCTTATTTCTACTAGTCTCTATTCCGAACTGATCACAAAATTCTCCTAATTGTCTTTTTTCATTAAGATGTTGGGTTTTAATTTGATGGTTGAGTTTTATCTCACTACATAGGGCCAAACCTTCCTGTATACAAGTTCCTATTAGTTTTCCATATGTATAATCTTCGTAAGGAATTGTATTATCTATTCTTAGTTGGTTTTTAACTCTTTCAGCAAAAAGATTTGGCAAACCATCTATGAATTTAGATTTCCAATAAACACTATTACAATCATTAAGCTCCATTACTCTACTTAAAAAAGTATCCTTATACCACCGAAAGGATGTAAGAGTTTTACAAAATAATCCATTTAATAAAGTACGAATGTTTTCAGAATTATCTGACCACCGTCCTGTAAAATGTTCTATTATAGTACAAGTAAGAGTATAAACCACATTGGGAGTAGTTATTCCATTTTCTGTTTTAACTGTATTGAGAATAGCTTGTTGAGTTTTTTCATCGACATAGTTGTCCCACCAGCCTTTTAATTGGCCAGTAAATCCGGCAATCAGCATATTAGCTACTTGTTTATCACTATTTCCTGTATTTTTAGCAATTGTGCTATACATTAACATTCTATGAACCATATTATATATTTGTCTTTCAGTATATCCATCTAGATTCCATTCATAAGCATTTTTACCACTGTAACTATTATTAATTTCATATTCTTGTTCCTCGTGTAGGACATCTTGGGGGCTTGGTCTTAGATAATAATATAATCTTTGAACAGACTTTCTAGCAAATTTACTGTCGTAATTATTAATTCTATTTATTTGGGTATCATTTATATCTGAGTCATCATCCGAGTCTTTATTTATGGTATTAATATGTAATTTTTTCATTTGTTCTTGTATAATGTCTAGCATATAATCATAATTTTTTAATTTATAACCAGTAATATTTGGTGGTGGTTGAATAGTAGCATTTATTTGTTTTTCTTTGTCTTTTTTCTGTATTATTATATCTTTTTGACTGTTTATTTTTTCTATTTTATTATGTAAATCCATTAATTGTTCTCATAATATTATAGAATATAAATTATGGAAATTTAATTGTTGAATCATACTGTTAATATGATTAACATCTACTGTAAGAGTCTTTTCTTCAAAAAGTTTTTGATAAGCCGAAAATTTTATAGTAACATTGTTATTTGTGATTGTAAAAGGGACTTGAGGTGGAAATATACTTGTTATTATCTTGTCTCCTGATAGAGTATAATCTCTTTCTATGTTGTGAATATTATGTAAATTGCTATAAGTAAACCAAGGAATAAAATGTATAATCTGATTTATAGAGGATAAATATTCATAAAATTTATTTTGTATTTCTTGTAACTCCTCTTTAGAATAATTTTTAAATAACCATTCTTTAAAAAATGTCCATTTAGTTGAATAAAATTCTTCTGAAATAATTTTCCTTGCCTAAGAACCAGGGCTAAAATCTATTTTTTCTTTTAAATCCATTAAACTGTAAAATTCATTTCAGAAGGAGTAGATGCCTCCGCCTCATACACAATATCATCTTGTATATTTAAATTGTTTATCTTTCTAATATCAACAGAAGCACGAGTAGAGGGGACTTCTACATTATAATCTAGTGGTGATATGTATGAATGTGAAGATCTTGCAGATCTTGTTCGTTTTATTAGGTCGTTATTATACTCTGTTTCTTTGTTAAACTCAATAGTAACGATACCATCAGAAGTTTGTATAATACTTTCTATATTATTATTTATTAAAGGTGTAGGTGGTATATTATTTTCTAAAATCCAGTGCTGGGGAAATTTTATTTCATCCCATTTTATAGCTTTTCTAGTTGTGATTTTTGACATATCAAAATTA
The DNA here is from genome assembly GCF_052849685.1 of Lactuca virosa. Taxonomy (NCBI): domain Eukaryota; kingdom Viridiplantae; phylum Streptophyta; class Magnoliopsida; order Asterales; family Asteraceae; genus Lactuca; species Lactuca virosa. The sequence goes on along the minus strand of NC_136431.1, from coordinate 63,816,537 downwards.
CTTTCTATTAAAATTGTTTCATTTATAGGTTTATTAACTCTCTTACATTTAGGATTCATAGTTTTTAATGGTTTAAAATCTATACGATAACATATACATATTACTTCTGATCCTGGTAAATAATTATAACCATGAGTTTTGACATTTAATGTTAAAGCTTGAAAAATATTTTTATCAGACAAAGAAAGTTGTGAATTTGGGTAAACATTAAAATATACCGGTCCATGAGACAAACTAGATTCTATTATACCCATTAAAGATTGTTTCCAATTTTTATTTCTAGCATCCCTAAGAACTGCTAAAAAACTTTCAGGTAATCCCTGTAATGTTAATGGTTTAAAAACAATTTGTACCAAACCAATATGCAAGTAATTATAAATATGTTTATATCTATCAATATCTTGTGGAGTTATTAACTGAACTGTCATGTCATCTTCGTTCATAGTTAAATTTTCTTCTGTAGTTTTAACAGTTTGGATAAAACCTAATTCTTCAAAAGCTCCTAATTCATATATAAATTTAGGGTTGATACTAGGAATAGTCCATTTATTAAGAAGGTCAAAATTTTTTGGTACTTCATATTCTTCTATTAACTGATTTTTAATCAATTGTTTATTACTATTTTTGAATCTACTGAATATACTCATAATCAAGGTAATATCACATAGTGTTCCATGGCTCTGATACCATCAACAGACATATTATCTAAAAGATGAAGATTCAAGTGAAGATATTTCAGATAATATGTCCGGTGATAACCAAAGCCAGTCACAATGTTTGGCGGGGGAATCCCAGCCAAATGATGAAGAAATTCAAAAGGAGACCTCCCCATTGATTGCATGATTGACATGATTGAGGAGTCAATCACTCAAAGAAAGAATCTTTCCAAAACCAAAAGGACATCACCACAATAGACTCAAGGTGACAGGTGGATGGACCAAAATAAAAGAGGATGATATTCTTCAGGAATTATTAAAGACAAAAAGTAATATTTGTCAGATATTATTAAAGACAGAAGAATCAAACAAAGAGTCATTTCTACTTTTCTTAAAGCTGTCTGCCAATGCTAAATGTAATAATTTATGTTTTGTTTGTTTTTGAGCCTTTCTGATCTATTTAAGAAGCCTATTTCTTATGTTTTAGGCAGGCTTGAAGCCATTTTTATCTTTCTCTCTTGTAATCTCCCCCTGTAAAAAATCTTTCTGCAATAAATAAGTTTGAAATAAGTTTGGAGTATCAAAGTTTTATTATACAGCAATCTTGGATTCATCTTTCTGGTTAGTTTACTTCCCTATACTTCATTTTATTTTTAAGCCTAATGCAAGACTAATTAGTTAATATCACATAGTATTCTCATGGAAGCAGTATTATGATCAGCAAATCATAATCAGATATGAGTAAAAAAAAAAAAAAGTCTGGAGAAAGACAAAGTCATGTTTTAGCCCGCTTTTGGAGCCACAGTTTTAGGGCGTTTTACTCATTGATTCGCCTAACCCACCTGACTCTTTTGTTTAAAAATTTAAATAACTTTAAAGTTTACTCATATCCCGTTATGGTCTTACTTGGTTATGGTAATATATATATATATATATATATATATATATATATATATATATATATATATATATATATATATAAACTTTTACAAACAATGTCGATAAAATAATCTAATGTTTTAATATGTATTACCTAAACCAGTTTCTAAAATCAAATATTTTGGTGCTTGTGTTCACACGGACCTATCACATAGTTTATTTATAAAATTATGTCATTATTTGAATAATAATATAAATTTATCTTTAACAAAATTACATACAAAAGCGAATCAAAATAAATTAGTTTTAATGATTATTGTCTGAAAATGATTCTAATATTATTATTAGAGTTTAATCAGTTTCAAAAAAAAATATGCTAATAAAAATTAAATTTTTAACATTTATTAACCAAAATTAATCAAATTAAACATAAACAGTCAACCAAACAACGTTAAAAAGTTTTGATCGTAGGGGACGGTTTTGATCAAATATCGTGAGTAAATGAACACTCGACACGTGTTTCCAATACGACGCCGTAACGGGATAAGAAAACTATTTTCTCGAGTTAATAATGGACACACGGCTCACAGCTGATTGGCTGGTATTCTTGACTTTATACCGTGCGTACGAAAGCGCCACGTGGGACCAGTGGGACCCACCGATCTCTCTCAATCGTGGAGTTGCGTCCTACACGGCTTTTATAAATAAAGTCAAAAAAGTTTTTGTTTTGAGAAAAAAAGCAGTTTCTACTTCCAGAATAATAATTACTACTTCCAAAAACTATCTCAATAACAACTTGTACATAGTTATTAGATTTATGTACATGCTTTGAACTAGTAGGTCTCAGATCTGGAAATAGAAATTACCGCTTAATTGTTGGTGTGGAAAGGCCCCACTGGGTCCACTTTGTTCGATTCCTTTTTGCGGGAAAAGCAGGTCACTTCTGGCACTAGTGCTCGGTGATTGACGCGTGTACAGTGGCGATAGGGTCCCACGCTCCGGCAGATCGTCGGAATGTTCCGCCGGTATCGGTGGCATGGCCACAAATCCATTGATTAATTTATAATGTTTTTTCTTAAGTGAAAATAGATAAAATGTTACATTTTCATGTGAATAGAAATGCTTGTGTTTTTGTGGTAGCCTTGATTATATGGTAATCGATTAGAAGAAATGAGTGAATCAGTTTGGTCAAGATTTGGGTATTCGAAACAATGATTAACGGATATTTTCGTAATTGGGTTTTTTTATTTCTTAGAAATTTTGTTTATATTTTTAAAGATTTTAGTGTTTATTTATCCTTGGCAGTAATCATTCTTTGTTGGATGCCAATGTGTTTAAGCAACGAAAAGCTAATTGCATCCACAAATAAAAAGCGTCACAATTCATAAATTCAAAATTCTAATGGGTTTGGATAGTAAATCTATGTCCTTAATGATCTTGACATAATACCAGCAGACAACATATATATAATTAAATTATTGGTGATCAATCTTTTAAGTGTTGTGTGTTAGTTTTAATTATCAATAAACCATTGGATTATGTGGAATGTGGTATATTCGGTTATGTCTTTAATTTTTTGTGTGCCGACGGAAAAATATTTGAGTCTACGACTATTTATTTTCTTGAAAATAATTTTTTTTTACCTTTTTTAGAAGACAAGAAAATAGTTTCTCATTTTAGAAAACGTTTTCTAAGTTCTAACTCTAATGTAATATTTTCTTTTTCCACCATTGTTGCCGCCGTCATTGTGCCACCACCACCGCCAACGCCGCCACCTCATCTTATTTCGTACACATGGAAAAAAAAAACCGAAAATATTTTACATATTCAAAAACAAATACCACCTTAATTTTTTCAAAACATATTTTTGTCTCAATTTAATCCTTATTACCAGCTACACCCTTTAACAAAATGACGTAACATGCTACATGGTTACTGGTGTGATAATTATTCTATAAAACAACTACATGTTTATTCTGTGTCGTATTCCAGAAATCATTTTTCAACCTTAACGAGTGATAGTTACAAAAATTGTTCTGGATTCATTATTTCTTCGAATTGTGATAACAACTAAATTTTAAATGTTTTTACACCGAATAAAGTACATTGTTATTATTTTAAATTAGAACAAAGTACATGTTAATATACATATTGTACATTAGTCATATTACTAGTCCACTATTTTGTATTGGCCTTCGACCTATGGCCTAGTTGGTTATGTATATATTATGTTGTAATCTTTATTCAATGGTAGATACAATCTCCTAACCCCCCCCCCCCCCCCCATATCTTCTGATCGTCAACCTCCTTGGCTAAAACCCTACTGCCCCATTCTTGCTTCTCATAAATCTATCTCTCTTATACCATCTTTAATGGCCAAAACTAAGACATTACACAAAGCCTTCAAAATCAACAACATCAAGACATATACCCCTTTCATCCTTGATCTTGAGAGACTGAACTATGATTATTGGAGATAACTATTATTAATTCACTGTGACATATATGGTGTTCTTGATCACATTGATGCGAATTATGATTCTTTTACACTAAAACCAACGAATCTAGAATGAAAGGAAGTTGATTCTATTGTTTAAATATTGATTTACTCCACCATCTCTCCATCCTTCATCAACATGGTCTTGAAGAAAGACACAACAACTTGTTAGGTGTGCCTAACCCTAGAAAAACTATTTTGCAATAACAAAGAGACAAGATTAATTATGTTGGATAATGAACTCCTAAAGATCTCCACAAGTGACCATTCTGTCATTGTGTATTGTGAAAAGATCAAAGGTATAACTGATATCCTTGAGTATCTTGACTGAATCTTCTGTTCCGAACAAAATTCTAGTGTATATATGATTAACGTTTTAAGTACATTTCAAGTATCATTCAATACCGGTCTTTATTACCGTCTTTCATAAAAACCTGATCTATATTGGGTTGAAACATACCAATTATGTTCATCCAAGAGTCAGAAGGAATGTATAAATTGATCAGATCGCAGGGGAAACTCGGGTAACCGAATGGCTCTTTGTCGTTAGAGATGCTGGAGTGGTCTTCGCAGCATGGGATCTGTTGGACATGGAACTATCTCTTACAAGTGGATATCTATTGGAATGCCATGTATGTTCATGAGAAAGCAAGTGGATCACCCAGGACGTATATTAGCATTTTAGAGTTTGGTTAGCTCGCAACGAGGTTCGATTATCTATTTTCAAGGAATGGTAATTACGAACAACTTTCAAGAAATGTTTATGTGCATTTTATTTGATTCATGTTCTATCGGGTATCATATCAAGTGTAGGAGTAACTGAGTGTTTGAGGACAATCTTTAATTTGGGTATAATGGTATGTGGTGGTGTAGTTGGGGTTCGCTAGTGCTCCACCAGTATGTGTGAGGATTATAGATTGAGATTATTGGACCATGTGGTTCGGTTAGTTTTAGTGATTATCACAGACTTCTGGAGTAGTCCAGGGTTTTTGCATGATGTAACAGAAGTTTAGATATCAAGAGAAACTTATCTTTAATTCTCCATGTGTGACATTGAGTTGTGCAAAGTTTAGTTATGGGATGTTGTGTTGGCATGTACATAGGGATAGTTGGTTTGGCTCGGGCCGAGGATTGTGTTAAGAGTCTTACTGTATGTTCTTATCTGATAATAGGTTGAGAATTTGAGACACAATCCAAACACCTAATGAAGTTTACTTAGGTCTCTGAGGTTCGAGTTATGTTCTGATTAGAGTGGTCTTGTGTTTGGTAATTGTGTGTTTTCAGGTTATGTAAGACTATGGTTTCCCCCATAGCATTCGTTCGGTAGATGTAAGATTATGGTTTCCCTATGGCATTCGTATATTGATACCTATATACGGTTGCTCTATGGCATGAGTAGGTTGATGTAGGGCGACGGTTAGAATTATGTATCCATCATTGTTCAGATTATAGGGCAGTTGTAGCCTCTAGAGGTTAAGTCTCAGATGCATGTTAAGACTTGAGGTTAGTGGATCTGAGACGACATGTGTGTGCTCTTATAGGTTGTGTTCGATAAGGATAAGTGGTTGCACTTGTACTCGAGAGGGAATTAGAAGTTAATATTATGGCCATACCATAACAACTTCATATGGAGGTATGGACGGGTGTTAGCATATGTAGGTATGACCACAGTTGGTTCTTCGTACTTCCTATTAGCAGGATGGGTTTGGATAGTTGACAAGTGTCAGGAGGGATGTTGATTGGGTTCCTACAAGTCGGTAGGATGATGGTCGTGCGCCTATAGGCCTACTGAGGTGTTGGTCATGAGTCTTTAGGCTCGTGGAGGGATGATGGAAAGAACTATGTAGTACCATGAGTCTATCATTCCAATAGATAGATGGTGTCATGACATGTGGCAAGCCTATTTTTGTGTGTCTTGGGTGGGTGGAACCCAATAGTTATGGCACGACATATAGTGAGACTGTTTTTTTAGTCTTGTGTAGGTGGAACCTAACAGTTATGTGAATGAGACCCTTAGGTCTTGGTTTGCTAAACTATTTGGCATAGTTGGGTGTTTTGGAGCAGTGTGAAAAGGCTATTAGTAGTGTGGCAACCGACAGGTTCTATGTCATGTGTTGATAGAATGTTTCGAAAGTCATGGTTGTGCATCAACAATTATTTTTTGAGTCTCTACTTTGGTGCGTCCCTGCTTCTTTATGAGAACTGTTTTGTATGAGTTAGGTTACCGGTGATGGAGCTCATAATGGGTCTCTTGGATGATCTATCGGGTGGTTGCGCACTTGAGTTGGGATGGAATTTTGATACGATAGGGGATTTTGGTTCGTCCATTGTTATGCTCGTAGGAGCGTTGGGTTAGTGATGATTGTCGAGAAGTCGAGTATGCATCTGAGGCCTTTTGGGCATGAATTTCCAAAGCGGAGATTAGTTGGGTTGTCATGGTGAGAATGTTTTAAGTGCTCGTTCTAGCATGGAATGGAAGTGTTCCTAGTCATAGGTACTAGGGGATGGTTATATCAGGAGGTTGATCATCAGTTTTTTAGTATGATTTCTAAGGTTCCAGACCGATGGATTTCCAATCTTGCAAAGCTAACGTGGGCTAGAAATGGTTGTGAGCTGCGTATGTTTCGATGGTTGAGTTTTACATAACGATGTTGCTTGGGTTCTGAGAGGTCTCGTGAACCCCTTTTTGGATGCATTAATTTAATGAATGACTTAGAGGAGTCATCAGCTATAAGGGATGAAGTTTGGACCTTAAAGGAATGAGGTTTTGGGCTAAGAGTATAAGACATTGGACAAAAGGTTGATTTTTGGGTTGAAAGGTAGTTTGGACTTAAGTTGGTTTGGGCCTTGCTGGAACAGGCCATTCACCGCGCAACCTGATGAGTCCTCACGATGCAACTTCTGTTGCAGCCCAAATCTATGTTTTTAGGGTTTATTCTATATTTGACGGCATGATATCCGAGAATTAGTTCATTCGCATCCCCCATCAGATCATGATATCCGAGAATTAGTTCATTCGCATCCCCCATCAGATCAGAGAGCCCCTTATGAGAAAACCCTAGCCTTCATTTGTTCCTCTTCTATTTCTTTCCAAGTTTTTAGCTTTTGGTGCAGTCTTGAAGTTAAAGGAGATGATTCTTTGTTATTAGAAGCTTTGCTCTAGCTTAGATCCAACAATCTCAAGACCTTTCTGGACCTTTGTGAGTATAAAGTTCCTATCTTGATGATTATTGTGTTAGATATAGGTTTGTATGCTTTATTGGTATCTTTTGGGCCCCTTTTATGGCGTTCTTGGAGTTTGGATAACTTCATAACCATATGAATGACTTGAAGGACTTATTGACTTGTTGGATGTTAGAAAACGGTTATGCATGCATTTCCTTTGAGAAATGCATGAGTTATGACCCTTTGAGAGTTAGGGTTAGAGTTTTGAAGAGATTTAGACATGAGAATGGATAAAGTGGCAAAACTTTATCCTTTAAGTCACTTAAAAAGTGTCAGATCTCAGATTTGGAGTTCTGGACATTAATTATTAAGTGCTTAATGAGAAATTTGTTTACTCGTTTTCATAGCTTGATGGGTTTATGGATCACGGTGCGGTATTGGAATTTTTCCCAACTATTTTGTCATCTTATGGTCATGAAGAGACGACCATTAACTTTGACTGTTGAGTTTATTTTACCATTGATTGTTGGTCAAAGTTTGGTGGAATTGGGCATTTGGATAAGTACTGGTATCTGTTTTATATTAAATGGTTTTGTTAGATGTTTCAGTTGCAGAAGTTGCTATTGAGCTTCTGTTGTTTAGCTCAAGTATGATTCTGACTATATTGCTTATGACACAGTAGCTAAGACATGATTATATGCATAGCTAGACTAGTAGGGTCTTACATGTTGCTTGTATGTTTGCGTTCGGTTAAAAAAGACATGTTGGGTTGAAACATACTCGTTTCATTTGAAAGAGACATGTTGGGTTGAAACATGCTCGTTTGGTTGAAACAGACATGTTGGGTTGAAACAGACCTGTTTAAGTTGAAATAGACTTGTTGGTTTAAAACATACTCGTTCAGTTGAAACATGCCTATTTCAGTTGAAATAGACTTGTTGGGTTGAAACATACCCGTTTGGCTCAAATAGATGGTTGGCTGAAACAGGCTATTGGCTGAAGCATGTTGTTGGCTAAAACAGGTCATTACTATTATGTATGGTGTTTTGTGATGTATGTGATATTTTGGGGAACTCACTAAGCTTTATGCTTACATTTGTGGATAAAATGTTTTTTAAGTACTTATCGGATCGTGGGAAGGCAAAGGCGTGCATATACACACACATCAATAATTTTATGATTTGAGATTATGTGATGCTTTTCTTTATAACTCTGGTTATTGATTATGGTTTATGAACAAATGGTTTCACCTTGTTTATAATTCTATTAAAATGGGTGTTTATATTATTTTAAGGAAGAAATATTTATTCTGAAAATTGGGACGTTACAATATGTTTAATCCTTGAATAAACTAGTTATTCTAAATTATCCATAGTTATTCTAAATTATCCATAGTTATTCATTGTTGTTGGAACAACTATGAATAAAGACTAATATTAATTGGATTGCTTGGTTTTCAAGTGATGAAAATGGCAAATCATTGCAACCATGTTCATATGTACTTCTTAAAGAACAACTACTGGACATGATGCGCTTCAAGAATCACTTCAAGGATCATTGTTATAAGTTAATCTCCAACAAAGGTAATATTTTTGTATTCTTTAACACGAGATACATATTAGGGACTTGAGTACAGAAATTTTTGTACTTTGAAATGGTAAAATGATGTTTGTAACCGTGTAGTTATCAAGGTGATTGTTGGGTATAATACTAACTATACAAGAGACGTATGTAGTTAAGATGCGATTTGGTCCTTTTATGTGTTGAAAGTTAGACATCTAAAGAGACTTACTTAAAGTTAGACAACAAATGAGAATGAGTGTGTTCCATGTCTCATATACAACATGGTGTTTGTAACAAAGGGGAAATTGATTGACTTACCTTATACATCAATTGTAGCTTTGAGCTCTTGGAATTAGATGTTGATAAACGGAACCTCTTCGTGTGGTGTTGGGGGTTGTAGTCTTTTTTTAGACGTCAACTACTGTCTACATCAATCCATAATGAATCTTGTGAAAATGAGAGAGGATGTAAATGCTTAAGAATCATTATAAAATGATATTGCTAATAATATATTATCATATAGGGTCACACCTTTATCAAGTAGTCACTTATTGAATATTTATTTAGAATTTGTTTATTAATAAATATCCTCAACTCTTTTATTTGGGGAATTATTATTTTATAAAAATAATATTTCAAGAGAGTGTAACTAGGTATTAACACATATGGGATGATTCAATATGTCACGTACATGTTTTTGGACCTTTACAAGTTCAGTAGATAAATACATGTACATATAAGTAATGGGATGAAGTGTTTTATACTCCAAACCCTCCTCTCTCCTATATATGGCATCACGATGCAAACCATGGGTTTGGTTGCTTTTTTGACTAACTCTTACACACCACATGTCCCTTAAAAGCTATGCCTTTGCATTTAATGAAAGTATGGTACTTAGGTCTTGTGTATGTGTATATAAGAGAGTTAAAGGCTTTCATTTGATACTTGCACTTTTTCTTTCTTACCTTGGTCGAACCTAACTCCCCATCTCTTCTTTCACTCTTTTGAATACTAGTGAAAGAGTTAATGCTTTGTGTGTTTTTCCTTTAATTCTAAATTGTGTTTAGTTCTTAAAGGCTTAAGAAGCTTATGATACAAGTAAAGAATGAGCATTCTTGGTGACTCAAACTTGTTGGTGGATACCATTAGAAAATATCATCCTCTTTGTATTTTCTATCTTCATCAACTCTCCTATTCCGAGTGGGATCAATTGCTACAAAGGTTGTTACACTTAAGTAACATACAGATATTGTAATATATTTCTAACCCACGTAATTGGATCATTTATGGGTTTGTATTAAAATGGTCTTAAAATAATAGTTATTTTAATAATGCTTTCGATTCAGTTTTAAGAAAAATTATAATTTTTAGCTATAAAAATTCCTTCAACAACAACCTCCCATAAACTCTTACCCCCTACATCACCTTCTATCTATCTTGGTTATCCAATCAGAAAATCATAATATCTCGATATATCAACTTTGACGATACCCTTCCTTTTAGGCCGGTCACACCAAATGACCATCCATGTTATGCATTTCTTGATGACAACATTCCTTTGATGACTCCATCAACGGCCTTTGTACATTCATTTCTTTTTGATAGTTTGGGTAATGTAAAGCCTGTGTGTGTGGGTATATCTATCTATCTATATATATATATATATATATATATATATATATATATATATATATGTATATATATATATATATATATATATATATATATATATATATGTGTGTGTGTGTGTGTGTATGTATATATATGACTGAGGAACATGGGACATGATGGATGTATGGAGATTTAAGCGTTGAATAGGATTTGTATTTCCAGCTTTAGCTTTAATGGTCAATGAGTGAGTAGGCCGAGAGCGAGATGGAAGATGTGGGCAGGGTTCATTTTAAGTCGATAGTGGAGATTGTACATATGCACCAACCTTCAGAGTTTCAGGGCCCATGCTTTCCTCATAATGTATACATGTTTGATCATCATGCTTGAATTGATAATAACATAACACAAGCAATGAATGCAATTTAACATAAAATATCATGATTGAACAATATATCCTTGTTCATCAATTATTAAAAGCTAAATTATCTAGAAGGGGCTTTAACAAGTATACCCTTTGGTATCAAATCAAGAACCAAAAGTAGAGTTCCTCAAATGTAATCGTATCTCGTGGCTTCAAGAAAGCAATATCCTCCTTTTCTTAGTGCACAATAAAAATGGAAAAACCTTGTGAGTTACCTCTTTGTATCATCAAAGTTGAGAGTGGAAGGTAAAAGATGGAGAGCGAACTAGGGTTTGCTTAAGGAGCCTTCCCTGGTCTTGCATTCCTTATATAAGGAGTGGGAACCCTTTGAATCTTTCTTAGCCTCAAATTTTGCTCAAATTATAGTAACATTACCATAATACAAACTTGTGATTAGTATTGCACAATTATTCCTAAGTAATGTCTAGTTATTTCATCGACGAATCAATAAATGCAAAATTAATCTCTTTAATAAAATATTATTGCTTTCATGGTTGATCCAAGTGTCTAACCCAAACAAGCCTATGCAATTAATAATACAAAAGTCATTATATGGCATAAGTAAGCCCCAAGGATCTGATATCACCTATTCGAATAACATGCTTCACGGCTTGGCTTTAGCACAATCGTACCGGTCCTTCTGTGTTTATTTATCAGACAAAACATGATAGTGTGTATCAACTACTTTTTATAGATGATATCATACTAATGGAGTACTCGCCTAATACTCTTTGGATGATCATTTGTCAACTTAGTAGTGTGTTGTCTATGATGGATTTGTGGGACTTAAACTATTTCTTAGGCATTGCAGCAGTTTAATCCTCTGTTAAGTTTTTTCTATCTCAATAACAATAAGTCATTGACATTCTTACACGGGCTAACATGTTCCAATTCAACCGATGTAAAACCTCGGCCGAACTTGCTCATATGCAAACTGCCATCGGTCTTCCCATTGTCAATCTGACTATGTACCATAGCTTACTAGGTGCACTTCAGTATTTGAGATTTACTAAACCAAACACATCTTTTTTTAGTATAATTTTTTGTATATGTATGATCATCAGGAACCCCATCTACATGATCTCAAATGCATACAGCATTACATACATGTTAGTCTTGGCCATGGTCTTCAACCGCACATGTATCGCCATCGACTGAATTGATCGCCTACTCTGATGCTAACAGGGAATGGCAATCACTTGACGATCCACTTTAGTTTACTATGTATTCCTAGGGGATAACCTCATTTCTTGGTCCACTAAAGGACATGGAGTTATTTATCGTTCCAGTATAGAGGTAGAATATGATAGGGTAAAAATGCAATTGCTAAAACTATTTTGATCGACAACCTTCTTAGAGAAATTTGTTTCCATTCTATGAAAGACTATCCACGTCTTTATTTTAGATTTTTGGTCCTGTATGAACCTCTGTCGATCTACTCCCGATTAAAATATAGGGGCGTGTTAACATACATATTATAAATTATTCTATATAGTTAGCCCATGATTTTTTATTAGCCTTCGGCCAATGGCCGAGTTTCTTTTCTATATATATATATATATATATATATATATATATATATATATATATATATATATATATATATATATATATATATATATTCTATTGTATCTTTACTGATAGGTAATCAATATTATTCCATAATAGTGTATTGTTATTTAGAATCAACTTTCACACCAATAAAGTGCATTTCTAATAAAATCTATGATAATAAAGGACATTGTTATTAATGATATTATTTACATTTCTATTTTGTCCAAAATTCACACAAAACCTTTGGTCTTTTGTATTAAACTCATTAAATGTCACACCAAAAGTATCCAAATGTGTATATCAACTTGTTTCACACCAAATGAAAATAAAATACATTGCCACTAAGGTATATGCTAATGAAGTACACTGTTAAGCAACCAAGCAACAACCATTATATATATAAATTTCATATTAATTGTATTCGATATATTAAAAATGACACATTTGTGAACTTGTCTTACCAGATGGTTAAGGTCAAAAACATCAAAAGCTTTTACATTCAAAAAATATGATTTTGGCATAAAATAGTTAACATTATAGCCTATTAACATCAAAATCTATCCCACCTTGTACTCTCAACAAAACTTGTTAATATTATAATATTCTAAAACTACCATTTCCCCTCTTCCAAAAAAACATCTCAAACACCACATCTCTACTTTAACATAAAAAAAGATGTCAACAAAACACCCTCCTATGCCTCTACCCGACCTCCATATTTGTATCTATTTGTTCTGCCACATCTGCTTATACCTCTACCTTTGCTTCCACTTACCCTATTTTAGCATTTTTCATCTCATTTGAATTTTCGGATTTTCTAACATTTTCTTCATCATATGATAGGTTTGGTTAAGGGCTGTCAAGATCATTTATTATCTTTGGAATCCATTCATGTATCTAGTCTCCCTTTGTTCGATATACATGCTAATCATCCCCCAATTGCAATATTGTAATCCATGAACTCTCTAAACTTAGGAGGGAATTGTTTATTAGCCTCATCCCCTCATCTATAGTTCTCTTAGGAATACAGTAATACACGTACCGGAATGGTATTGTGAGAACTTTAACAAGAAATATAATATAGTCGTTCATGTTGTTTAGTGAAAATACTTGTTAGAGTTTGTATGCATTACATGCCTTTAAATATACAACCACTTATACATTTACATAAAGGACCCATATAGTATATGAGTATATAAAAACTATTATGCATAAGAAATAGTAGTCAAACACTCCCCCTCAGTTTGAGCAAGGGGTTTTCTAATGCTTAAATTGTTTCTAAAATCAGTAAACAACTGTGTGGATAGTCCTTTAGTAAATATTTCTACAAACTGGTGAGTTGTTGGAACATGAAAAATGCAAACTTGACCAATAGCAACGTATTCCCTAAAAAAATGTAAATATATTTCCACACGTTTGGTTCTTTGGTGCTGAACAGGATTAGATGCTAGGTACATATCACTCAAATTGTCATAAAACAAAACAGTGGTACGAGTTAAGGGGCATGATAGTTCACGAAGCAAGTTGTGAAGCCAAGCAACTTCAGCAACCACATTATCTACCCCCTGTACCCGACTTCGGCACTTGAACGAGAGACGTCATGTTGACGTTCTGAGGACCAAGAGATGAGATTGTCACCAAAATAGACACAGAATCCGGAAGTGGACTGACGGGTGTCAGGATACCCAACCCAATCAGCATAAGAGTAAGAAACAAAATGATCGACATGAGAAGGATGAATATAGAGACCATGATCAAGAGTTCCCTTAAGATAACAAAGAATCCATTTAAGAGAAAGGAAGTGTGGTTTACAATTATCATACATGAGAAGGCAAACTTATTGAACAACAAAGGCTATATCTGTACGAGTAAATGTTAGGTATTGAAGAGCCCTATCTAGATTTCAATATAGAGTCGGGTCTGAAATCGAGTTCCTAGAAATAGAAAGCTTCGGCTTGGTATCCGTCGGGGTGCTACATGGATTACTAAAGGTCATGTCAGCACGGGACAAAATCTCTTTGGTGAACGAAGTTTATGAAAGAAACAAACTTTGAGCAGTACGAGTAGCAACAATGCCTAGGAAGAAGGAAAGAGGACCTAGGTCTGTCATAAAAAAAATCCAACGAAGAATGGAAAATAACTTTCATGACTAATGCGGAATTAGATGTGGTGAGAATGATGTCATCAACGTACAATAGGAGATAGTTAGTTTCCTTACCATGATGAAAGGTGAATATAGAGTGATCAGAGCGACTGCTAGTGAATCTAAGAGACGTGATATAGACAGAGAACCACTGGTACCAGGCACGAGGAGCCTATTTGAGACCATATAATGCTTTGCGTAAGAGAAAAACATGATCAGGGTGGTCAGTATGAACGAATCAAGGAGGTTGCTTCATATAGACCTCTTCGGTGAGATCACCATGCAGAAAAGCATTCTTAACATCTAGTTGATAGATATGCCACTGGTGAGAGACAACAATACTGAGAACTGTACGAATGGTGGCAGGTTTAACAACCGGGCTAAAGGTATCATCAAATTCTACACTCGGTTATTGAGAAAATCCTTGAGAAACAAGACAACCTTTGTAATGATTGCGTTTACGGCTTAAGTCAAACTTGTGTCGATAGAGCCAACGACAATCAACAATGTTGGTGGTGGGGGGGAGGCGGGGTTCAACTTGTGTCGAGGAACAAGATCCCAAATATGTGTGAGTTCAAGATGCGATATCCAAGATATTTAGGACAAGGTTTGGAAACTCAAACCTTAAGATAAACATCACAATGGAGGCTGATAATATTTCCAGTCAAGTCTGGATAAACCAGTTAAGCCTTGAAGATAATAAATGAACAAAGTGTTCAAGATAATAATGTAAGTTCACCCCTTATGATCTGATGAGTCAAACACTCTACACGCTAACGGTCAGCGTCAGCATCTACATCACCATCAGCACCAGAGTCTCAAGTATCGTCAGCGTCAGTGTGTAGATAGTTATTCTACGTAACTTTTGTATATTAGGTAATGATACATATAAGTATAGAATAGATAGCAGATCTGATATCTTTGTGATGAGGATCAGTTCTTAGTATAGATTATATACAATCCCTTCAATAAAAGTATATACTTTTATAGATTAGTATATATTCAACATTAGGGTGAAACCATAACGTTGTTCGTCTTGGTGACCGTCTTTGTGACAACAACTCATTTCTTGGTGAAAGACAATTTAGTGAATCATCTGTGTTATTTAGTTTTTTGTTCTTTATTTGCTTAGTAATTTTGATCTTGTTTGTTATACTTAAAGTGTATCCGATCGAAACAAACCTTCAGTTGGTATCAGATCGGATTTTTGATACACTCAAGTAATCATGTCGATTTACAATAATCCCAAATCCTTTGGTCTCAACAAGATTCCTACATTCGATGAGCACAACTTCGCCATGTGGAAAACTAAGGCCATGGTTGCTCTTGAAACCATGGACTGTGAGATGTGTAAGATTGTTGAAAAGGATCCTTACGTTCCTATGTATCAACACATGGGCAATAATGCTCCCATTGGTCCCTTCAAGCAAAAGCCAGAGACTAGTTATGGCGCTAATGCCAAGAAACTACTTAGTCTTGATGTGAAAGTTAGAGCAGCGATATGAAACTCTCTTCCCTATCACGTGTATCACCTTGTTCATAACTGTGAGTCAGATCAAGAGATGATGGATATGCTGATAGTGGCGTATGAAGGCACCGTGGAAGTTCAAGCCACAACCATCAACAACCTCAATCGGAGATATGAACATTTCTTTGCTCAACAAGGTGAGTCACTTACTCAAACCTTTAATAGGTTTAACTGTTTGGTTAATGATATACACAGGCTGAGAATTGTCAATCATTCATCTCAGTTGGTTCTAAAGTTTCTTGACTCTCTTAGGAAAAGTTGGGAACATCATGTTGATGTCCTTAAGAATAGTGAAAAGATAAATTCCATGGACCTGAATTCCTTTTTTGGAAATCTACGAAATTACGAAGAGACCAAAGCTCTTCGTAAAGACATCTTGAAGGACTCAAGCAAAGAAAAAGTATGTAGCATTGGTTTCTCGAAAATAAGCAATGAAGCACATCAACAACTCAGATAACTCAGATCAGGGTGAGGAGAGTGATGAAGATATCACTGATGAACTAGTTGCCAATGCCACACTTATTGTTAAATGTTATGAAGAAAGCAGATCAAATGGGGGTCGAAGAGCTCAATTTAAGGGAAGCAGTTCAGCAAGGAGATCCACTTCAAAAAATAAGAACTCATGTAACTGTTTTAACTGTGGAAGCCCTGACCATTTTGTCAAGGACTGCAAAGAGAAGAAAGAAGCTCAAAACCCAGAGAACTATGAAGTCTTGTACAAGAAGTTGTTGGCCCACATGAAGAAGGAAAACATCTCTCTGCCAAAAGCTTTCATTGCAAAACAAGAGGATCGCGAGGAATGGGTGGAAGAAGAGAATATATCTAAAGATGAGGGGCTGAATGTTAAGGGTCTAATGGATCTTATCAATGATTCCCCCGATGGTAATCTCAACATGTGTGATGTTGATACCTATCAAGCTGTCGAGGATCAAGTTAAAATTTGGAACATACTTGGTACCTAGACAATGGATGCTCTAGATACATGAATCGTCTCAAGTCCCTCTTAACAGATTTTATGAAGAAATATGGTCCCAAGGTGATTTTTGGCGACAATAATGAAGAAGCTGTCATGGGCGTTGGAATTTTTGAGTGCAGAGCGTTCAAGCTGAAGAGCATTTGTGGAATAGAAAGTACATAAGCATTCCCTTTCCATTCAGACAAGAATTTCCTGATCATCAGTTGGATGCAATGGAGTGAACTTTACATAATACCTTGCATAAGGAGATCTTGGCATATCAATTTGATCCGGGTCCGAAGTAGGAATATCATAGCTCATACATGGGTGTGTTACATGGGGGTGCAAGGAACTTTGTTCAATGCCAAAAACATCCTTTTAAGATGATGTGGCAAATTATGTGCAGACTCCCTATGAGTGTGTGCAAGTGGTTCTGAAACTCTGAAGGGTACTTCAGAAGAGTGGATGAGAGGGGTTGACAGAGACCCAAAGTTAGGCCGGAAACCAATCTGTGAATCCTGTTGAGAGGATTCACCAGTTTTGGTTATCTTTTTGGCTTTGACTTTAAAAAGGGAAGGATCCGAGCGCTTCTTGGATTTTATCTTAAGGCGGCCTCCTTTCTTTGATGATTTCTCTCTTTCTGAAGGAGTAACAACCGAGGTCTGGGTGGGAATTAAGGGGTCGACTAATTCCAAAACCTCGATATGTTTTACTTTAAAAGGAGAGTTGGAAGAAAGAGACTCCAACATGTGTTGTGGAAGACAACAAATTGGTCCAAAAGAGGATTGATTTGGAAGTCTGTATGATTTAATAACTTTGAAAGAATAGTATACCTCAGGTGGATCCATAGAGAATGGAACGGGCTCACGTATGTCCGAGTAGATTTGTTGAAGTGTCAGTGCCCATAATCTCGGACTAAAAATCTCGTTTGATTTCCGAAAAATAGTGAATTTCTGAAAATCTTGCCATAAGACTTCAGGCAGATCAACGACATTGGATCGTCTAGTGAAGATACTGTAGACCACATACAATCATTCTTTGCTCACGGAGTCAGAACCTTCGTTCTTTCCTAAAAGTCCCTTAATTATGATGTGCATGAGAATCGACCACATCCCAGGAACTGATTACTTCTTGAACTCTTTAGACTTGTATACCTCTTTGAACCTGATTTGATTTAAGAACCCTTGAAATTCTTATGAAGTAGGTTCAACAAATTTAAAACCGTCTGGATTTGGGGAAACTCTAATCTCTTTGAGAAAGGTTTCTTTTATGACAGGAACGATGCTATCATCAATGAGATAGCATTCCAGCACATCATTGTTGATCTTGACATGTTCAAAAGCTTTGTGCAGAAGTCGCAGCGAAAAATTAGGGTTGGGAATTTTGGTGAAAGGAACAACAATGGGATGGTGGGAGATGAACTCGATCATCACACAAATAGACTCATCGTAATCTAGTAGGTTTAAGGAAAATAGTTGTGTGGTGTCTCTTAGGATAGGTTCAGAAGAAGATGTGACAGATCCTTTTGAGGATCTCTTCTTCGAGGGAGACTTTGCAGTTTTGGACACCACTAAAGAGTTTGAAGCTTTGAAGATGATGATCGTAGTGTACAAAGAAAGGTTCTAAGGCAAGGAGGAGATAAAGATTGTAAATTGGGAACAGTTTGGATTCAAAATCCTTATACGGTTAGGTTTCTTCCCGGTCGGGTTGGAGAACCAATAATGACACCCGAATCAAAAATGGGTTGCATTAAATGTTGGGTACTCAATTACCTTCCTATGTGACAGTAAAACCCAAAGTGAGAGGACGTTTGCTTGTGCAAAAAGGGTAACTGTCGATTCGGTTCAGAAAGAAACACTTAGTCAATTTCTTATTTTGCGTGCCAATGCATGTTTATTGTAATTAAAAGATAATCAAATAACCGTTAGGTGAAATTCATTACATTTCATTAAACCAAATTAAATGAAAATATTAACACTCACAGTTATTCATTTATAAAGTCGGAATAACGAAATTCTGAAAGATAACAGACATAAGATGCTTCCGAGAAAAGAAAATCAATCACCAATGTTTGATATTGATCCAAGAAAAGGCACAATTTCTTGGATGAATATCAGTCATAAAAGTTACATGGAAGATATTAGAGGTCTTAAATTTTAAAAGAGATTTGAGAGATTCCTAGAGCTAAAGGATTGGAGCTCAGAAAAAGAGAGGAACAAAATCACATTACAATTTCGGATTTGAGTTCCCAGATGAATTTATGATGCAGATCGGAATGTGAAACTTCGAATCTCCATAAGGAGCTTCTCAACATCACTTGACAAAGGAGATTTCGGAATGGATTGGCTTGACTAGCCCATAAAAACCTCAAAGAGCTTAAAAACTAGATGAAAGGTTAGACAAAAATACATATAATGATCCTTTATTTTTCGACAAGAAATAGTTCCGAAGAGAAATATATTTAGCTCAAAATTATTTGACTTTCCGATGTTGCCATTAAAGAGTGCAAACTTCTTCGAAAAACTAAGGATTAGGGAGCATCATTCCCATTTTGTTCAGAAAACTATTGAATTTGGTCTCGTCCAATGCCTTGGTGAAGAAATTAGTGATCTCATCATCAGCTGGAACAAAAATTAGCTCAATGTTACCGTTTAAAACCTGGTCTTTAATAAAATGGCACCTTGGTCATTGAGTGTTGGATCGGATTTTGATAAATCGGGATGGCACTTTGAGAATCGCAGTAGACCAGAATTTGCTTAAATCTGAAACCATAGTCTAACACCTGAGATTTCATCCAAAGAACTTGAGATGTGCAGCTTGCAGCAGTGATGTATTCCACTTTGGCTATTGAAATTGTGACACAGTTTTGCTTCTTGGATGACTAGCTAACCAATCTTCCACCCAAAAATTGACATCCGCCAGATGTGCTCTTCTGATCAAGTTGCAAGCAACCATAATTGGAATCTGAATAAGCTTGCAACAAAAAGCTTTCATTTGCAGGGTACCAAATTCTGAGGCTCTTTGTACCTTTGAGATATCGGAAAATTTGCTTCATAGCCAATAAGTGAGACATTTTCAGATTAGCGTGAAACCTAGCACACAAGTAGGTTAAGAACATAATGTCATGACGACTAGTAGTGAGGTATAGTAGTGATCTAATCATTCACCTATACTTCTTCTGATCAACGGCTTCACCAGATGGGTCGGAAAAGATCTCGTATCTGAAACCCATTGGAACTTGTTCAGAGGCACAAGTGTCCATTAAATACTTCTTCAGAATTTCAGAAATATATTTTTCTTGGTGAATAAAGATTCCTCAATTTGTTTGTTTGACTTGTAGTCCGAGGAAGAAACTTAACTTATGACTCATACTCATTTGGAATCAGCTAACCATCATCTTGGCAAAGTCAGCAACCATCGTCGGATCAGTTGATCCAAAGATGACGACGTCAACATATATTTGAACCATCATGAGATGCTTCCCATCGGTTCTTCGAAACATGGTAGGATAAATAACTATTTTTTGAAATCTAGATTGTTTTAGAAAGTAAAAGTTTCGTACCAGGCGCGAGGAGCTTGCTTAAGGCCATACACAACTTTATGGAGTTTGTAGCAGTAGTTTGGATAAGCTAAATTAACGAAACCAGGAGGCTTTTGAAGGTAGACTTCATTTTCGAGTTCACCATTGAGGAATTCACTTTTTACATCCATCTAGTAAACCTTGAAGGCCATGTGAGCTGCATATGTGAGAAAGATACGAATGCCTTCAAGACGAGCAACATGTGCAAAGGTCTCGTCATAATCTAGACCTTCAATCTGTGTGAATCCTTTAGCCACCAATCTTCCTTTGTTTTGGACTATTACTCCAGCACGCCAAGCTTGTTTCGGGAAACCCAACGAGTACCGACTATTGGGTAA
Organism: Lactuca virosa; assembly: GCF_052849685.1. NCBI lineage: Eukaryota > Viridiplantae > Streptophyta > Magnoliopsida > Asterales > Asteraceae > Lactuca > Lactuca virosa. Next base: position 63,795,647 of record NC_136431.1, on the reverse strand, counting down.
TCCTCAGGAGGATGGACGCAGCTAGCTTTTCTTGCATTTCTGTAATCGAATCAAAATGATCTAAATCTTCTTTAATGGATTTGGGTTCAACCATTGAAATAAATGAAGAGAAGTGACATTCATTCTAAATAACAATTGCAGAGCGAGTTTGAACTCCGACGTTTAAATTTTTGATAACTTATTTGGAGGATGATCCTTTGTCCAGATATGTAATCTCAGAAGTTCTTGTGCAGCAAATGATCTGACATCAATGATCGGATTGTATTGCTCCCCTGAACAGTTTGAATTTGAGGATGATTCTCCCCCTGAACTTCTAAACCAGAGATATTTGCATTGTTGTTTAGAAATCAAGGAAGTTTGCATCATCTTCGTTGTTCGGAATTGGATCAATTTTGTCAAATTGATCTGCTGCATCTTGAAAAACCTTCAACATTTGACTCGAGGGTTGGATTACTTCCATGTCCTTAAGGCATGGAAGTAGAGGTATTTTCCCCCTCAACCTGAGATGGGAATACTTCGGGAATCAAAAAGAGGAAAAGTTGGCGTCGGACAGTCAAATTTTGAGAAATAGGTGGATTATGGTGTTGAGGAGAGTATTGATAGGGATTCTAAGTCAAGAGTTGTTTCTATAGGTCCGAACAAACTTTCAAAATTAACTTCACAAAAGACTTGATGATTTAGAGAACTAGGAAGTGGAGCATTAGATTCCATAATGTCGGTTGTAACATGAGTTGAATCTAATTTCTAAATGAAGTTGTCATCAAAATTTATATCAAAGCTTTCTTTAATAACACGGGTACGACGATTAAGAACCTGGTAAAGTTTTGATTTAGTAAAGTATCCCAAATAGATAGGTTCATCAAATTTCGGCTGAAACTCTGTGAGTTAATCACGGTTGTTCTTGATGAAACATCTGCATCCAAAGAAATGAGATATTAGGGTTCCGACCATTTATGGCTTCATAAGGTGTCATATTGAGTCTTCAATTGATGATGCTTCGATTTTGAGTACAACAACTCGTAGAAACTGCTTCAACCCAAAGATAGAGAGGTAGATTTGCTAAATTTAGCATCAATCGAGTAGCTTCAACAAGAGTTCGGTTTCTTCTTTCAACGAAACCATTTTGTTGTGGAGTGTAGGGAGCTAAAAAATTTTGTTCAATGCCTTTGTAAACTAGGAACTTTTCAGGTGTGGCATTGGTGAACTCGGTTCCATTGTCACTACGAACTCTTCGGATGGGTAGTTTTGTCAGAACTTCAATTCCTTTGATAAAATTAATGAGTTTGGAAGTTGTTTCCGACTTTAATCTCAAAAAGAAAACCCCGGTAAATCTTGTCTAGTCATCAACATTGATAAGAATGTATTTCTTCTCGTGTAGACTTTCAACAGCAGAAGGACCACACAAATCGATGCTAAGAAGTTCAAGTGGCTCGGAGATGGATTTCTCAATTAGAACAGGATAACCTTTCTTAGATTGCTTCCTACATTCAAATGCAACACAAAGATGATTGTTATAAACTTGAGGAATGGCAATCCTCTGACCATTTCAGCAAAAACAAGATCGTTCATGTATTGGAATTCAGATGAGCAAGTTTATCATGCCATAGCCAACTACCATCTGGAACGACCTTTGTTAGAAAGCACATCTGAGGCTTTCTAACAATCATATTGATATCCAGGGGATACATGTTTTTGTTCCAATCAGATTTAATGAGACATTCCTTCCGATTATCTGTCATGATGTGGTTGTGCTTCTTGCAGAACTCAACTCTCCGATTTGCATCAGTAAGTTGGGCTACACTTATCAGGTTGTGTTTACGATCAACAACATAACCTACATTTGAGACAGAGAATTTGCCATTAACCAGGACGCCATAATCTCAAATATAAGATTTTTTTTTATTGTCATAGGTAACGTAACCAGCTTTTGGAGTTAACTTGAGATCTCGCAGAAAATCTTTATGCCCAGTCATGTGCATGGAACAAACACTATCAATATATCATATTGTATCTTGTTCTGAAGCACAAAAAGCCTGCAAAATAAGTGAGTTTTGGAATTTTTAGGCTCCGAGTTCAACAAGGGACTTTGGCATGAGATTTAGACTTGGCTTAGGATTTCCGAACAACTGGGATATTGGATCGCTCTTTCCAAGATTCTTTTGGAAAGATGCAGAATATTTGGGTCCTTTCATTAATCCATAAATTATATTCAACTTTTGGTGGTTTAGTAACGACTTTTTGCCGATGAACAGTCTTCCGAGATTGTTTTGGAAGGACTGCTTTCTGAGATTATTTTTGAATGAAATTTCCTTTAACTTTCCATTCATATTTCGAAATTGAGCCTCTGAAGAATTTTTTACATAAGAATTCTGAATATCCTTTCCCTTATTCACTGTTCTTGTAGGCATATTGGATTTTAAAATCTGTTTTTTGTTTAGAAATCTTGCTGATATTGCCATATTTATTCATATATATAGGCATTATTTTAATACATTTAAGCTATATTTTGGTAAAATGCAAAGGTATTTGGTACTTATAATGATTAAATTGAATGTTGCAGCCAAAAAGACTACTCTTGAGGAAAAGGGCAAAAACTGATCAAAAGACGGAAGTTGGAAGACTGGAGCTGAAAATAGAAGAAGAAGATAAAAGAAGTAGTAGAGAAAGAAATCCCCACAACGTGGTAATCCTCCGCCCATGACATGGCATTAAGAACTTTCTCGAATATGTGTTGAAGAAAGAATGTCACGACGTGGCGATCTTACTTGCATGACGTGGCCATGTAATTTCTTGCCGCATACAGGATTTAAAAGATTCTCACGACGTGGAGCCTAATTTCCACGTCGTGGTAAGCAGGATTTGGAAAGTATAAATATATTGGTATTAGGTCGAATACGGGACTTCTGGCCGACTTTCTGGAAAAGAGTTGCGACAAATAACCTCTGGAAAACCCTTGGAGGATCAGAATTCGTTTAGAGCTTATTTTTTGAAAAGATCTACAAGAAAACAACATTAAATCTTTCGTTGTGGTAGCTCTAATAATGTCTACTATTATCTGCTTTGATTTTATGTGTTTTTCTACTATGATAATGGACTAAAACCCTTCTACTTTCGTTAGTGATGATGAATTCTTTGAAATATGTGTGTTTATTTCAATCTTATGACTATTTATTGTTCGTTTTTCTGGTGTTGATAAATCGTAATCCTTACATGTTTAAGTTCTAGCTTTAAATTGCCTTGTTACAAGTTTTGTGTAGTATATGATAATTCTATTTGCATGAATTTGCTATCTAGTTGTTTATGATTATTAAATGCTAGAGTAGGGTAATTAAAGTTAGTAACTTTAACTGTGTTAGAGAGCATAATTTATCCATAATTTGTGTTTGGTTACTTGACTTGATCATAGAGAAAGTCACTTTGAGATTTATCGTGCATAGCCAAATTCATCTTTATATCACTTTCTTGTTTACTTGTGTTTGATCATTACATAGTAAGTCATAGATTGGTAATAACTAGGAATTTAATCATAATGACTAGTTACATAATAATTTGGTAACCAACATATGTAATCTAATAGAAATCAATGATAGGGAAAAGGTGGAATTCAGATCTAACGAAAGTACTTTTTAATATTGAATTCAAATTGTTTTCTTTGCTTGTTTAAGTTTTAATTATTGTTTAGTTGATAGCTGTTTGAATTAAGTTATTCTAATCTTGCAAAATCAGTAAAAAAAACCCCCCATATTTAGTTGTTTTCTTAGTTTAATTAATAGTAGTTATTTTATTAATTGAAATACCGTTCCATGAGTTCGACACCCGGCTTACCTAAACCATCCTATAAACTGACTAGGTATATTGCCTAAGTGCAATTTGTTAGTTAAGTAGGTTAGGTTTATCATTTTAAAATTGGTAGTATATAAATTGCACATCAAGTTTTTGGCACCATTGCCAAGGAACGACTTATTTTGGTTTTAATTATTTACTCTTAGTTAATCAATCCTTTTTGTGGAGAAAAACCGCAAAAATTATTTTCTGCATAGTTTTATTTTTCCGAGAAATCAGCTCCTACGACGTGGTGAATTATTGCCACGACGTGAGCACTGTTTGTTTTCAGTTTTTCGTTTATTTTGTTTTTAGTTTGTTTTTACGCGTTTATTTTCTGTTTTATTTCAGTAATATATAACCCGAGGATCACGATTTCCAATAGTACCACTACTTGAATCCTGAGTAGGATTTCCACAAAAAGAAACACAAAAAGGTTTGAGAATCAAGTAGTACTTTAAACCGACAAATTCGAAACTTTTGAGAAGACCCCCAAAAAAATGGCATTGGTTATGAGCCAGAAACCGAAGACGAATTAAAGGATGAAATAAAGAGCGAGGTAGAAGAGATGGTAGACATCACCACTATGACGATGGAGGAGTACAAGAAGAGGATGTGCGATGACAGTGGGCCAAGCCTTATTCCACCAGAAATTCCGACTGCAACAAACTTTAAGCTAAAGGAACACATACTTTTGATGCTCAAAGACATTCCATTTTCTAGAAAGGACTATGAAGATGCTTTTAAAAACATTGCTGAGGTGTTGGATATTTCCAATTACTTCCATGTTCCAAACATTTCAAGAGATGCGGTACTACTCAGGATGTTTCTGGTAACATCTACTGGAGATGCGAAGATTTAGTTGAAGTCACTTGCACCCAGAACAATCACGACTTGGACAAACCTTCGTGAAGCATTTATTGAGCAACTCAGTCCACCTTCAAAGATAGACAAACTCAAAAAGAAGATTGCTAACTTCCAACAAAATGATGGCAAGTCCTTATATGAAGCTTGGGAGAGATACACATGATTGCTTAGGAGTTGTCATTAACATGATCTAAATGTCCAACAAGAAGTGTCCATTTTTTATGATGGGATAAACATAACCACGAGGAAACTTCTTGATTCTCAAGGACAGATGACGAAGATGGGATCTGGCTGGCTACCATCAAAGCTTTAATAGAAGAGTTTGCAAAGCATTCACACGAATACCACAATCCACGTGAAGACATTACAAGAGGCAAGGTAGGTGGAGATGGAGGAAATGAGAATTTGGCAGCAGTGATGGCAAAGCTCGAGAATATGGACCGAAGGATGAAAAATATGGATCAATCTATACAGGTCATACAAGTGGGATGTGATAATTGCAATGGGCCACATTTGAGTAAGGATTGTCAGTTGGATGAGAATGGGAACCGGAAAGATCAATTTTGTTACTCGAGTGGAGACAAATATGATGAAGATTGGAGGAAGCCTAAGAAGGAATGGTTCCCTTATGATGAATACAAGAAGGCTAAGTAAGAAATGTTTAGGGAAACGGGTCGAGGCTTTTATTAATAAGAACAACCACCGCCCGAGAACAAATTTGAGTTTGAGTCGATGCTTACACACTTTGCAACCGTTTATGAGAAAAGACATGACACGACTGATGCTACAATAGGGAACCAACAAGTCGCAATAAAAAACATTGAAACTCAATTCAGTCAATTGACCAAACTCGTAAATGAGCGGTTACCACCTAAAAATTCTGATCCAAAACTGCAACCTCACGTTATGGCAATATACACTAAAAAAGAGGTTAATTCTAAGCCATTTGTGATGCAGGATACAGATACAAGATAGCCTGATCCACGACCGGACGAAGCAAAGAACGAAGCAAAAACATAAAATTGGTATGCCTAGCTCCCACGACATGGCAACCACAAGGCCACGTCGTGGCCACTTTAGAATGAAAAACTTTCTTTTTAAAAACCGTATCAACCTCTGCTTCCTTATCCCTGTCGAGCCATGCGAAACCCACTGGAGCTGGAGCCGAAAAAGTTCATGGAACAAGTGCTATCTCTCTTGATCAACGCCCCATTCCTCAAATCCATGGATGAACTTCCAAAATATGCTAAGGATGTAATGAAAAATTGGAAGGAGTTGGAAAAAGCATCCACCATCGTGCTTACCGAACTATGTTTTGCAGCCATCATTGAGGGATTACCAACAAAATGGGAGATCAGGGCAGGTTGACTTTACCTTGTGAATTCGGCAATTCCACTTTTATAAATGTTTTAGCTGATTCAGGGGCAAGAATTATTTTAATGCCTTATTCTTTTTACAAGAAGCTTGGGTTGCCAAAATTGAAGAGCATAAGAATGACAATACACATGGCGAATCACTCAATTACCCTTCCACGCGGAATTGTAGAAAATTTATTAGTCAAGGTTGGGAAATTTATTTTTCCGGTCGACTTTTGTTGTGCTCGACATGAAAGAAGACGAGGATCTTCCTATAATTTTGGATAACCATTTTTGAGCACCGCACGAGCCCTTGTTGACATCCATGACTCCAAGCTTACACTTAGAGTGGACAATGAAGAAATAACTTTTGGGATGAACCAACAAGAAAGTCAAAACCAATTTATGAATGAAATGTTAAGAGTAGATTATTTAGATGGGGTGATGGAGAACAAGGAAAATGAGGATGGAGTCAATGAGTGAATAGAAATAGAGAAAATGATGGAGGATGAGATTAGAGTTTGGAAGATGCCACAAAAGCAAAATGAAGTTAAGCTCACAAAACCTTGAGCTTTAACTCCAATGCAATACGCGTTCACTACACCAAAGGTGGAAAATGAAGAAAACTATTTTGATGGAGAGTTGAGCAAAAAGGAGATTGAACAAAACATAAAAGAGCCAATCCTTGACAAGATGGAAGTGAAAGTAGGGGAACAAACAGAAGAAGAAGGGAAGACTCAACTTGTTGTAAAAAGCAAAGGGTTGAAGCGCAGACACGAGGACAACACCAATATGAAGACAAAAGAAAACACAAAGAAGGCATATATAAGGCGAGTTAAGGCTTACAAAAGAAAGTGGAGGGGACATAAGGAGAAAAGGGAGACCACACTCCCACCCGCAACAATGTAGAGTGGGAAGGAGTTCATGACTTCATAAAAAAGAAGCGCTTATCGGGAGAAAACCCGATGTTTTATAGATTTCGCATTTTCTTTTAGTTTTGATTTTTTGTTTTTTTGTTTTCTTTATGAGTTTTATTTTTTTTAACCGAATGACCATGTGTTTCTCTAGTTCTCAATTTTATTTTGTAAAATACTAAAATAGGTGAAAGTAGTAGATGATCTTGCATAAGGAATCCATTAGAAATTTTAAAGAATCTTGAAGACCATAACTTTTGATAAGTGCGGGGTACCTATTTTGAAAGAATTTTGCGGAAAATAAAGAGGTTTGGAAAGGGTCTTAAGTCGTTAATAAGTAAAGAGATGCATGCATATACACAACAATTTGGCTGAAAAATATGTTTTGTGAAGCCCAGTATCCACGACGTGGCCATCACCATGCCACATCATGGCGTTGTTTATTTACGCGATCAGACTTGTTCGTATTCGCTTCTACGACGTGGTCATCCTAATTCCACATCGTGGTGGTTTATATATGTGCAATCCACCTCTGGCAGACTCACCTCCATGACGTGGCGTATGTTTTCCCATGTCATGGCTCAATTTAGCACACTTTTCGAAGTTGATTCTTTGGGTTATTATTCGGTACATTTAAGGACAACATCAAGAGTCCAATTTCAGCAGAATATTCAAGATGTTCGAAGCTTTCCCATAAATAATCATATTCGATCTCGCCACTACTACCCCAGGGGAGCCTATTTCTTTTCTCCCTTTTATTTACTTTTATGTGATTTATTTTCTTTAAGCATGCAATGGGGAAATTACATGAATTAAGTGTGGGGTAGGGGTCGAATTTAGGAATACAAGCAAATTGATTTGAAAAATAAAAATAACTAGTATTAAAACATTTAGAGTATAAAGACTTGAAATAATGGTCTAATTTTGAAATCTTGTTAAAAAATTGATATATTGTTGTGTTGAGATTTAGGTTGCTAGTGTTGTGCGGGACGATACGATGCGAGCTTCGATGTTTAATTGAGCCAATTTATGTTTTAATGTATTTGTCGCTTCCCTTTCCTAGTGAAATCATGAGACAAAACATAACCTGGTTTATTTTGAGGAACATAATATGTTTAGTATCGTGTACCATAAATGTATCCAGGAAAACTTATGTAGTCATTACACTTTAGACTAATACCTTTAACCAATAAGGGTTGAAGTTAAGTTCCCTTTCTTAAGCATATGTTTTTATTTTTAGGAATTTTTTAGTTTTGAAAAAAAAAGAAAAGGAAAAAAAAGTTGCAAAATTTTGAGTGAAATAGAGCTTACAAAGTATGAAGATCAAGAATTATCAAGAAGAAAAGTTCAAAAGTTCCAATCATTGAAGATTCAAGTTGAAGAAAGTGAAGACTAAGGCGAATTTCCAAGTAAATATTTATTGTGTTATTCTTTCTAGGTTATTTTTTCATATGTATGCGTGAGAGTTTAATCAAATATTATCTTGAGGTTAAGAAAGATTTCCGAGGATATATTCGGAGGGATGCATAAAATGAATATTGTTCAAAATAAGCTGGGAAGTGTTTATGAGGATTATGAGTATTTCGGATTGGAGAAGTACTTAGGAATATTAGACACAAATACATGCATTGCGGTCTCGATGTAATGGATGAGCTCAAAGTGGATTGTGTTGTGCGATGTTAGTAGCTAAGGTTTTGATGTGATAGTATGACGATTATTAAATCAGTTTTGCTTGGGGGCAAGCAAAAGACAAGTGTGGGGTATTTTGATATTGCCATATTTATACATATATTTAGGCATTATTTTAATACATTTAAGCTATATTTTGGTTAGATGCAAAGATATTTGGTACTTATAATGATTAAATTGTATGTTGCATCCAAAAAGACTACTCTTGAGGAAAAGGGCCAAAACTGAACAAAATATGCAAGTTGAAGGACTGGAGCTGAAAATAGGAGATGAAGATTAAAGAAATAGTGGAGAAAGAATACCCACGACGTGGTAATCCTCCGCCCACAACGTGACATTAAGAAAGTTCTCGAACACGTGCTGAACAAAGAATGTCACGACTTGCCAATCTTACTTCCACGACGTGACCATGTAATTTCTTGCCCTATACGGGATTTAAAAGGTTCGCACGACGTCGAGCCTAATTCCCACACCATGGAAACCAGGATTCGGAAAGTATAAATATATCGGTATTAGGTCGAATAGGGGACTTCTTGCCGACTTTCTGGAGAAGAGTTGCTAAAAATAACCTCTGGAAAACCCTTGGAGGATCAGAATTTTTTTTGGAGATTAATTGTTGAAGAGATCTGGAAGAAAACAACATTAAAATCTTTCGGTTTTCTAGCTCTAATCATGTCTAGTCTTATTTGCTTTGATTTTATGTGTTTTGCTGCTATAATAATGGGCTAAAACCCTTCTGCTTTTGTTAGTGATGATGAGCCCTTTGAACTATGTGGTTATTTCAATCTTATGACTATTTATTGTTGGTTTTTCTAGTGTTGATAAATCGTAATCCATACATGTTAAAGTTCTAGATTTAAATGGCCTTGTTACAAGTTTTGTGTAGTAGATGATCATTCTATTTGCATGAATTTGATATCTAGTTGTTTATAATCATTAAATGCTAGAGTAGGGTAATTATAGTTAGTAACTTTAACTGTGTTAGAGAGCATAATTGATCCATAATTTGTGCTTGGTTGCTTGACTTGATCATAGAGAAAGTAACTTTTAGATTTATCGTGCATAGACAAATTCATCTTTATATCAATTTCATGTTTACTTGTGTTTGATCATTACATAGTAAGTCATAAATTGGTAATAACTAGGAAATTGATCATAATAACTAGTTACATAATTATTTGGTAACCAACATAAGTAATCATATAGAAATTAATGATAGGGAAAAAGGGGGAATTCGGATATAACGAAAGTACTCTTTAATATTGAATTCAAATAGTTTTCTTTGCTTGTTTAAGTTTTAATAATTGTTTAGTTGATAGTTGTTTGATTTAAGTTATTCTGATCTTGTAAAATCAGTAAAAACCCCCATATTTAATTGCTTTCTTAGTTTAATTAATAGTAGTTATTTTATTAATTGAAATATCGTTCCATGAGTTCGACACATGACTTACATAAACTATCCTACAAATTGACTAGGTATACTACCTAAGTGCAAATAGTTAGTTAAGTAGGTTGGATTTATAAATTTAAAATTGGTAGTATATAAATTGCACATCACTTGCCTTCTGATGTAGCAATGTGTATTGGAGATGATACTTTCCAAGGAGAGTTACTTTTATTTTGTGAGGTCTCAACATTAATAGATTTTACTTATTTTTTAGCTAAAGTAACATGAGTATTCGAGTTATCAGGAATGGATGGTCATTTGAGAATTCTAACAGGAGAAAATGTACTGTGATTCTTATTTGTTCAATTGACAACTAATTGTGACACTCTCTGGTTGGACTTTTCAAGGAACCTAGAGCATTGTCTTGGCCTAGTCTCTTTCTCTAATGTTTTTCTAGCTTCTACCATCAGATGAACAATATCTTTCTTGTTCAACCATGGTTTCTTCTTAGAGTCAGATGTTGACTTAGAATATTATCTGATGGATGGATTGTTGAAACAAGATTTTATCAGAACTAAGGTAGTCTTTGAAACAACTTTGAATTTCGGAATAGATAATTTCTTCATCAACATCACTATCTAGGGATGCCTAAAATGAATTATCATTTTCATTCGGTCTATCACAGTCATATCTGGATATCTCAGGAATAATTTCCTCGATAACACAATTGTTTGGAGGGATAGAGTTCGGAAAATAAACTCTAGTGCCTGTTGTGCCACATGGAACATTCTGAGATTGATTTAGGTCCAAGGATATCATAGGCAGAAGTTGTGTGGAATCAACACATGTGACAATGATTGGTTTGAATTCAGGAATCAGATATTGATATCCCCCTGTGGGTTCTTTAAGGGACGACAATAGAGAGACAGTAGTAGCCGAATAAGTGTGGTTCGAAATGTAACCCATAAAAGTCAGGTTGTGATGTTCCTTCAAGGGACTGGCAATTAGTTTTGGAAACTCGCTTCCGAGACCAGGAGCTTTGGACCATGGACGACGCAAGTTATGAGTCATCCTTTCATTCAATTCAAGAATATCAATGCAATTAGTTTTGGAAACTCGCTTCCGAGACCAGGAGCTTTGGACCATGGACGACGCAAGTTATGAGTCATCCTTTCATTCAATTCAAGAATATCAATGGAATTATGCAAAATATTAATTTTAGCTTTAAGACACATATTATCATTAACCAAAAGATTTATTTCACTAATAGAAATAGCACACTTGTCATTTAAGATAATACATTCATCCTTAGCTATTACAAGTTCTCTTTCTAAGGACTTTATCTTAAGCTTGCGATCTTCAAAACTTAATCTAAGTCTGGTTAGTTCACTATCCAACTTCTCGCTCACATCTATGACAGACTCATAGGCTTTTAGAATAACTGTCATATCTGATTGGATTTGAGTTAGATAAGGTTCACAAACAGATAGTGGAGCTCAACATCCTTATCTTCATCTTCTAAACCAGATGACCAGTATCCTTCATCACACTCAAAAGTTTTCCTAGCCATACGGCACATATATCTCCCAGAGTTCCCATCATTCTCATCTTCGGATAACCAGTAGCCATCCACATTCCAAGAAACAGTAGTAACGAATGCTTTCTCACTCTCTAATAACTCATGTGCACGACAAGCATAGTAAGCAGAGTCCTTTAATTTTGGTTTCTACGGTATTTTAGCCAGACAATATCTTGCATAGTGGTTTCCGAGACCACATTTGTGACAGGTGACTCTAGGTTTAACCAAAGTCGGAATGTCTTGAGGTTTCGAAGTTTAATTCGGAAGGTTTGGTCGGTAAGATGGTGGGTTTTTAGTAGGCTTGGGATAAGATTGAGGATTTTATTGGTGAGGAGTTTGGAATCTGTTTGGAGGTGGTTTTTGATTGTTGTTCCATGGTCTCTTGTACTTCATAGACAACAGGGCGAACTCTTGTTGGAAACGAAGTTCAACATCTACAGCTTCTGGATCGAAGTTTTCTTTAAACAGAGAATTTGGAATGGGTGGAACAGGTGGAACATATTTAACAGGTCGAACTACTCTAAAAGGGTCGGAAACAACAGGGTTAAGAAGAAGTGGATTGACCAAACTTACAAGAGCAAGTGGACCTCTAGAGAGTTATCATAAGGTTTGAGCAGCATTGGACTCATGACCTTGCAGTTCGTCAAACAATTGATAAAGTTTAAGTTTCTTCAGAGATACATTACTTTGAAGAAAAGACTTGACGTTGCCCCATACTTTCCCGAGACCGTTGATGAAATTTAAGTTGTACTCAAGAGGTTACGATTGTCTTTCATGTTTTCTGAACCTTCAAACAGATCTTGAAGAGTGTCCCATATCTCCTTGGCTGATTTGCACAACTTGATGTGCTCAAAGAGAGATGGTGGAACACCAAACAACATTTCAGAAAACACTATTTGATCGGCATGGAGCTTTTTGATGTTTTTGGTTGTTAGAGGTACAGGTTTGAGTTCGTCTTGACCCGAGAGAGTAGTAGCAACATCTTAAACTATTTGCCTAACCGAGACATGAGGACCTTCTTTCACAGATCTCCATATTTATGCGCCTTTTTCTTTTCTAACCAATAATCTCTTCATTCCAACTTTCCAATGATCATACTATTTTACAAATAGAAATGAGACTCTAGAAGGGCAACCCACGCTATTTGAAATTTGCATTGAATACATTTGTTGAGATTGATTAGGAGCAGCCATTGGTGTGTTATATTTGAGCAAAAGTGGTATATACAAGAACTTTTAACCTAAAACGGAAATGATTGAGACACCAAGGTAATCTCAACCATCTCTAATCTGATCATGTGGACTCAAAGGACAACCACTTTGGCTCTGATACCAATTGTGATTTCAAGATGTGATATCCAAGATATCTAGGACAAGGTTCGAAAACTCAAACCTTAAGATAAACACAGTAATTGAAGCTAATAATATTTCCAGTCAAGTCTGGATAAACAAATCAAGCCTTGAAGATAATAAATCAACAAAGTGTTTAAGATAATAAAAGTAATAAAAGTATGAGTATGAGCAAGAACAAGAACAAAGAGAATGACAGAAAATGATTGACTGAATGATTCTTGATTTGATACTTGGAAAAATGGTGAAAAAGGTTCAAGTAATTACATGGGGTATTGGTCCTATTTATACTAACATAGGACCAATCACATAAGGAGACAATTATACAAACATCTAACAACAGATCAACCACCTGACACATCGGTGTGGTTGATCTTTGTCTTCTGTTTGCGCTACTATAGAGTAAGACAAATTACATCAAGACAAAACAGTACTAAACTATAATCATTCAGTCTTTTCTTCTCTTCGAAAAGTCGATTGGCTCTAATGACTTCATTATCTCAGATCACTCCATTCTATACTTCATTGGAAAAGCAATTATCTCGGAACTTAGTAATTCAGATTGCCAAAGGATCACTTGTTTTGAGCTAACAGTATGATTAAAGATGAGATTAGACATCTCATCATCCATGGAAAGTTTCCAATTTGGATCACACATAGCTTGAGCGGTGGATTATGGAATTAGAGAGACAGCACTGATAGCAGAAAGATTCATGAGAAATTCAAGGTTAAATAGAACCAGTTCATAAGCGAGTAGTCATGGGGTGATTGGTGGATGGAGGAGGAGAAGGAGAAGGGTGAGCATAGGATGTAAGTTTCTCACTACTAGGTATGGACGAACTGACAGGCGTGGTCGAGATAGAAGATGTACTAGTAGAGGGAAATAGAGGTATGTTGATGGGAGGATCACCATTGAGGGACACAATGGAGTCGTAGTCAGAAGCAACAGCAGTAGGGTGAAAATCATAATACGGAAAGTGTTCCTCATCAAAGATGACATGTCTATAAATGATGACATGTTGAGAGATGAGATCAAGGAACTTATGTCCTTTGTGATCAGGAGAGAGACCAAGAGATACATAAGCAGTAGACTTAGGGGAGAGCTTGTGAGGCGCAGTAGATGCGATGTTTAGATAGCAAAGACAACCGAACACACGATTGTGGTCATAAGTGGAAAAAATATCAAATAATAATTCAAAATGGGTTTTATAGGATAATGTTATGGTTAGGAGGAGGTTGAGAGTGTCTACATCGTTGAGGAGGGTTTCGGTCCAAAACTTGGGCGGAAGAGACGCTTGAAAAAGGAAGGTCCGAACGACGTTATTGATTGTTCGAATGGAGTGTTCCGCCTTGTCGTTTCGTTGAGACGTATAAGGGCATGAGAAATGAATCCTAATGTCATTAGATTGAAGGTAGGAAAGAAGAAGTTCATTATTAAATTCATGTTCGTTGTCACATTGAAAAGCTTGAATATCAATTTTAAATTGATTCTTGACATACTTGTGAAATTTGCAAAAAAAATAGAGTAAACTTCAAATTTAGCACGTAAGGGAAAACCCATAAAAAATGAGAGAAATCATCAAGAAACAAGATATAATATTTAAAAACACTCATGCTTGTAACAAGGGATGTCCATAAATCAAAGTGAATAAGTTCAAACACAAGAGAGGTTTTTGAGGTAGATAAAGTAAAAGGCAAGCGACAATGTTTTCCAATTTAGAAAGCATGAAAAATTGAAACGTTACTAGAAGTATTTGAAATAAACTTGAAAGAGTTCAAAAAATTTAAAACAGATGAGTCGGGATGACTAAGACGTCGATGCCATATAGGAAGAGAAACAGTAGTAAAGGCTTGAGCAGTCGACGAGGAAACAGTAAACGGGATGTAATGCCCGTGTTTCGAGGTTAAGCATTAATTCGATGATATAATAGTCAAGGTCAACCATTGTAACCTATTTTGAAGTAATAAAGATGAATTACTTGAATATTATGTGAATTATGTGATTTTATGTGATTATATACTTGTTTCTTAAGATATAATAAAAATAAGCGTCAAAAATAAAATGTTAGATAAACCCGATATCTATAAATAAAGTTTTAGTGGTCGTGACAAGGATTCCAAAGATATAAAGAACACCGAAATCCGAGTTATAACGAAGAAGTTATGACCTGTCGAAGTTTCGCGACAGAACCGGCACGACACTACGTGACGTAAAAAGTGAATTTACGATACAATGCTTTTTAGCCTTAGCGATCTAAACGAAAGTTGTAGCATACGATAAACCGAGAGCATGCATAAAAAAAAACGCCCAAATCTGATTTCGCATGAGGAAGTTATGATTTTTCTATGTTTCGGAATAGCAGTATGCAGCACAGAGTTCGAATATTAGATCGACCGATTTTTGGCCGACACAACCTAAATGAGAATTGAAGATCTCATTAATAGGAGTTCAACAATAAAAAAAACAGTCGAAAACGGAGTCCGTATGTAAAAGTTATGAATTTTACACGGTCGTTAAACAGTATAATCTTCTCATACTGTTAAATTAAAATCGGTCGAGAATTAGCCGATGAAGTCAAAAGGAGAGTTGTAGATCTTGTCAATACCTACGCGTGGATATAAAGAACGTCGAAAACGGAGCTCGTATGCGAAAGTTACGGGGTTTAGAAGTCAGCAGGGTGCTGCAACGAAGTGGGTGACGTGGAGCAATCTGAGTCATTGCTTTCTCTCCACCAGATGACGAAACGTGGCACTAAATCGCCGAGATGGACTAGAAACTCAACGAGTTAGGGGCCAGAAACTCGATGAGTTGGGCCAGAAACTCGAAAAGTTCACCCATTTTTCAGCCTATAAATACCACCCGAGAGTTCTTTCATTTTTCATACCAAAATCCACTTCTTCTTCTCTCTACTCACTTTCTAAACCTCCCAAAACACCCCCAAACGCCTAGGAAACTTCCCTAGAACTTGAAGAAAGCCCTGAAGCGCCAGAAGGCTCCGAGAAAAAGAGTTTTTCGGTTCGGAAACTCTGCCCCCGCAGAGTCCGGTTTTCAAGCAAACATCCCAGATCCGTCAAAGCGAAGCGTTGTCCAAGTTGGAATCACCACTTTATCAAGTGAGTGCATAGTTACTTTCATCTTACACATAGATATGAAGTATTTTATATAAATTACGTGCTATGTGTGCATATTTACTTGAGATCTGTGCTAGATGAAAGATTTAAACTTCTTTGTTTTTCAGATCTAAACCGTATATGTATTTTGTTTTCAGATCTGAACCTTCAGATCTAGACTGTAGATGTATTTTGTTTTCAAGTGTGAACCTTTTCTTCAGATCCATACTGCAGATGTATTGTTTTTTCATATTTGAACCTTTTCTTCAGATCTAAACTGTAGATGTATTTTGTTTTCAGATCCGAACCTTTTCTTCAGATCTAAAACTATAGATGTATTTTATATCTACAAATATGTTGGGTAGAACCTGGGTAGATAAATGATGAGGGGTGAAAGATGATATAGATGAATATTGGTAGCTGCACCACAACCTGTAGATGTTTTCGAAGTACGATGTACTCTAAACATCCTAGCAGCTGCACAAAAGGATAATATCGACAGTTGCGCTTAATAGAGAACGTCATAATCCTGACACCTGCCTAAATGATAATATTGACAGCTGCGCCTAATAGATAACATTGGCAGTTGCGCCATAGGCAAAGATGGACTTCGTGCCTATTCCTTAGGAGAATCCTTAGGAATGAAAAAGTGAATTATAGATGATTCTTAAGGTAGATCCTTAAGAGTAAAGAAGATAATGGGGATGGGTAGTTGGGTTGATTGCTTGATGTTTAAACATAATAACTATATTATTGTGGGTTGAAAACCCTATGTACTCACCAGGTTTCCCAACCTGACCCACTCAGTTTATTTGTATCACAGGTGTCGATATAAAGCTACACTACACCGAGAGATTAAAGAGATGTAGACCACTAGTGTAAATGAATGTAAGTTCTGTTTATTCTTATGTTTCTGTATTGACGTTGACATCCCAAAGTTTTAAAATGAATAAAATACATTTCTTCGAAAATGCTTTGATAACATATTTATCATGTTTTTCTGGGAACAAAATTCTGCAACACTTTTCTTTAAAATTATACTCTGATTTTTAAAAATGAAGCATAAACACATCGGTCTTTTCTGGCCGTGAAAATGGGGATGTCACACGGGAGGAACGGGTAGAGATCACCATCACTGTTGCATCGCTGAAGAAGGGTACCTGAATTAAGATCCTTTATAGAGAAACCAAAAGGATCAAAAGTGACAGAGACAGAGTCATCATGAGTAAATTTGCGAACAAAAATAAGTTTTTTAACCATACGATTAGATATGAGAATATTATTTAAGAGAAAATTAGTATTTGTGGAAGGAAGAGATGAGTGACCAATGTGAGTAACCAGGATGACAAAACCAATACCAACCACAATGAATTTATAATTACATGGTGTAAGGGAGAACATGTTACCTTAGTTAAAAAACATGTAAGAGCTTGTACCCATGTCCATGTAAAACTGGTTGTTTGGCGGTGGTTGTAGGGACATGGCCTGAAAGACAAAAGCAAAGTATGTTGGCTGTTGTGGAACATGTGAACTTGAGACTTGGCTGCCAAAAAGATTAGCCAGATGTTGTCGTGAATAACTGGGCATCGGCTGCCTGTTTTGCGAGAAATAGGGTTGTTCGAGAGGTGGGTGGGCATGTTGCGTCGGTTGGAAGTAGGCAGTAGGTGGAAGTATTGTTGGGCTGAGAATAGAGATGGGCCAGGCGTTGTTGGCAGTGGGTTGAAAGCATGATGTGGGTACATGGGATTGGGTTATTGGTAGCTTGCATTAGGCTGCTGAAGAGCTGTATTGGGCTGAAATTGGCTGCAAAATGCTAAAAATTGTAGTTATTGCAAAAAATTTGATTGTATTGGCCTGAATTTGCTCCAATAATTCCTGCAAATTGTGACTGTTTATTGGATGATGTACATGCAAAATGGTTAGTACCAGTTGACATGCTAAAATTACGTCGTGGAAGTACCCCCGATTATTATATCGATTCTTAGACCATTTGTTTTTCGATTTTATGGGTTGGATGGAAACCGAATATAGAGCTGCAGTAGTGGTGTCTTGAGCATCCAGGATTGAATCGACATTCTACTCACGAGACTCATGTAGTAGGAGCATATTCCTTTCTTGCAAAATGATGGAAACGGCTTGGTGTTGGTGATAACATCCACTATACTATGATACGAGGGAGGTAATTGTCTATTTTTTGCATCACTAGTTCCACCTCAATAATCTCATAATTAACATCAGATAACGCATCAGCTACATTTTTGAGATTGTGACAATATTCAGTAATTGACAAAGCTCCTTTCTTTGTGTTTCGAAATTAATCTTGTAGTTGGAGCATGCGAGACATCTTGTTATTGAGAAAAAATTCATGAATATTGTCCCATAGGTCCTTGGTGGTACAATTATCATTTTAGATAATTTGGAGGAGGTTCGAGTCACAAGTGGAATAGAACCATGACTTGACCCGTGAGTCAATAGACTCCCAATCTTCATCTTCTTCACTGGTTGGTTTGGATTTACCAGTTATGTGACCAAGGACCTTAGCACCCATGCACATGTCTTGAAAAATTCTACCCCATAAATTATATTTGGACTCATCTACTGTTAGTTTAAAACTAAACGGATTGTAAACATTCGTAACAGCATAGGCAAGTTGTTGAGCAGTATGTACGGTTGTCGATGAGGATGCAAGGGTGGAAGACTTGATACCAGAAAATCAATTGACAAATGATATAAAAAATGAAATAAAGATCAAGGCACTTACCGCGGGTAGAAGTATTATAGCTACGTGAACTATACTACACCCGTGATGAAGATGTGATGATGGCAACAGAGAGATGAAGGCTTGAAGATCAGAAATCGGCAATAGGTTACCTTACGTGGAAACCCTAATCAAACAATATGGCGATGGCTTGTATCCAGGCCAAGAAGAGAAACTGAGTAGCTCAAGTCGTGATGATCGACAACCCATGAACAGGAGACGACGAAACTTGTGCAGGAAGTAGTAGACGCCGAAAAAAATCATAGGCTTGATACCATGTTGTTTATTAAAAATGCCCGTTAGGGTAATTTGTATGTATTCTACGTTTTCAAATACACAACCAGCTATACATTTACATAAAGGACCCCTATACTATATGAAAATATAAAAACTATACTATACACAATAAATAGTAGTCTAAAAGTACATAGCAAAAAAATCCTCGTCAATATAGGTATACATTTATGTATTCAAGTACCCTACGGTGTATAGAATGAACATATTAGAATGGTATATATATATATATATATATATATATATATATATATATATATATATATATATATATGGTTAGGTTAATGTGAGACCATCATATTTTGTGAGACAAAATGACGTAATCATAGCCATTCATTTTGAAGATAAAAAAAATATATTTTTAAAATGCAAAATAAATAAAAGTTTTCAAATCTTTTTTTAAATATTATTTTCGTCATTTATTTTATCTAAAAAAAAAAAAATAATAAAAATTACTGTTTGTTTAAATATACGTGAATATTCAAATATAATATTATATTGTAAATATTCAAATTGAATTTTTATAAATGTTAGAATATTCTACTAGAATATTATACTATAAATATTCAAAAAATTCTAATAGAATATTAGAATATTCTAACAAATCTAACAATTCAAGTATAATATTATATATTTTAACATATCTACCAATTTTAGTAGAATATTAGAATATTTTAACATTATAAAAATTCGATTTGACTATTTACAATGTAATGATCTATTAGAATATTTACTCGTATTTCGAAAAAAACGGTGATTTTTTTTTGATTTGTTGGATAAATTAAATAACGAAAATAATATTTAAAAAAAATAATTTTTGGATTTTTCCTTTTATTTTGCAATGTATAAATTTTTTTTGATCTCCAATATGAATGGCTAGAATCGCGTCCTCATGTCTCACAAAATTAACATTGTCTCAAATGAATATATATATATATATATATATATATATATATATATATATATATATATATATATATATATATATATATATATATATATATGGAGTGGTTCAAATGAGAACCACAAAAGATTAAGAACCGTAAAAACCTCATTTTATAAGTAAATATGTACACAATACTTATTAAACATGTCAAAATCCGGATTTTTTTTTGTATTTTTGGTACGAAAAGGGAAAAATTGTAATTTTTGCAGTCTAATATTTTAATTCATACATTGATTCATATTTTAACACAAAATTATACAAAATTCGAAATTTAATACAATTCATTCATAATTTAGTATATAAAATTCACAATTTAATACAATCATAAGATCACTAATTCACTAATTAAGGAAAGTCAAACCCAAACTCTACCACCACCACCAACTACCACATATCAGCACCATTGTTAGCTTAATATTATATTCACAGTTTAATAAACATATTAATTCACTAATTTAGAGTTTAATGCAACAAATATAAAAACTAATACATTCTTACATATTTACTTCACAAAAAAATACTCACAAGAAAATTAATACAAACATTTATATTTTAATATAAAATTCATAAAAAAATCACAATTTAATACAATCAATTCACAGTTTAATACAGTTTATACACAAAATTAACAGCTTAATATATTAAATTCACAGTTTAATACACAAAAACTATATATTCACATCCATATTATGTACTTAGTAGTTATATTTATACCTTCAGATATGTGGTCTAGGTTTTTCTTTTAAATTTTAATTTATATAATATTCACAATTTAAATTTTACATGTTATTCAAAATTAGAGAAAATAAAATCTATATATAATGCTTCTTTCATCTTATATTTTACAAGCAAAAATAAAATCCGTAAAAAAATTAACAGCTTAATATACTCATTTCACAACTTAATACATTTAATTTACAATTTAATACACAAATTCACAGTTTAATAAAATATATTTACAGGTTAAAAATTACATCTGATGATGTTTGGAGCTTCGAGGTTATATTAGATTATAGTTCACATACTCATCACAATTCACAACTTAAAAAACTTAAATCCACATTATTTGAGAAAACACTAATATAATAAAAACATGTTTAAATTCACATTAAAACTTATAAAAATTCATATATATACTGCTTAAAACTTATAAAAAATTCACTTAATTACAACTAAAACTTATGAAAAAATCATACATTCACAAATTAATACTTACAAAAAATCATGTATTCACAACTTAATACTTATAAAAAATCATGCATTCATACCTTAAATTTTTTTTTCTAATTGAAACAATCAGATATGTATAAAATCCATGCATTAACAACTTAATAATTATAAAAAACGCTTATTCACAGCTTAAGAAACTAGTTCAGAAACTTGTTCATATTATTCAATGTTTAAAAACATACCTTGTTTTTGGTGAAGCATTTCATCAAACACCTTCAATGCATCTGATATCTAGATTTGAGATTGTTCCCTTGCTTCAGATCCATGAGCACTGATGGTAGGCAGCAGCAACAGTGGTGTGACGTCATTTGTTGTAGAGGTGGAGTCACATCGACGGTGGTAACATCAGATCTGGATGTCAGATCTGTTGGCGGTGATTTTCGTCAGATCTATTGTTCCGGCGAAGCAAATCAGAGAAGTTTTCTTGTATTCCATTAGATCTGGATGTCGAAGATCTGGAGACGAACTAGATCTGGACT
Organism: Lactuca virosa; assembly: GCF_052849685.1. NCBI lineage: Eukaryota > Viridiplantae > Streptophyta > Magnoliopsida > Asterales > Asteraceae > Lactuca > Lactuca virosa. The sequence goes on along the minus strand of NC_136431.1, from coordinate 63,773,867 downwards.
TCAGAGCAGAGTGTGACGTTTTTTGGTGTTCCAACGAAGCACAATAGCTGATGTTAGGTGGTGGTCGGTGGTGATAAGGTCGACTATAGGATCTAACCAAATTGCACCAGATCTTATATGTTTTGTGTTTTAGAGAGAGAAAGTGAAGCTGAAACAACTTCTTGACTTCAGATCTGAAACCAAATGGCGATCGACAGTGATGGAGGAATGTGGTAGTTATCACCGCTCGCTGGAGCTCATAATCTGGAGGAGAAAATCGAAGATCTGAAGTCGAAAATAGTAGATCTGAAAACGAAAATTGTGGATCTGAAGAGAGAAATCATAGATCTGAAGCTGAAATTGTAGATCTGAAAAGGAAAATCGTAGATCTGAAGCTGAAATTGTAGATCTGGAGCCAACCGGAACTTGAGGATCTGATGGCGGTGGTTCGTCGGCGGTGACGGTTCACCGGCGATAGAGACGGTGGCAGTCAATGGTGGTGGCTGGTGGCTAACTGATGGTAATGTTTGTGTGTTCTTCAAGTTTTGAGATGAGAGAGAAAATAACAATGTAAGAATGTATGTAGTGTGTGTAGATCTGATTATATAATGGGTTCTTGCGGTTCTTAATTTTTAATGGTTTTCATTTGAATCTTTTATATATATATATATATATATATATATATATATATATATATATATATATATATATATATATATATATATATATATATATATATATATATATATATATATATATATTGAACATGATAGGATCACCATTCAAGAAGCACAAAATCAACCCACGCCATTAACATTTATTTGGCAAGGTTCGGGTTTCTGAGCATGTGTATTCCTTAATAATAAACCTAAACGTACCTTAATCATTATGCTTGAAGGTTGATCGAAGCTAATCGGTGTGTTCAAGATTTTTTTGGAAATTTATTGACCAAAATGGAACAGACTTTGTAGTTTAAGGGGTTCAAAGTGTTCTTAGAAAAGAAAACTGTATTATGTGGCATTGCCGGATCATTTTAAAAATAGGAAAATACATTGACCTTGTAACCAGCAAAACGTGTTGTAACCAGTGGCAATGATGAAAAAGATAAAATATGGAGTTCAACGGGAGAAAAAAAGAGGACCAAAATGGAACAGGACCAATAATTCCATGGGACTAAATCAAGTTATTACTAAAAAAAAACAATTACAATGTATTTATATGTAACACTGACTTTTGAAACCACGCAACTAAATTGACTTTTAATTTTGAATTCCTACGTATTACATTATTACCCAATAAAAAGAATACGTGACAATTCAATAAAAAATAGTGAGCTTTTGTTGCTTCTTCTAAAGATCAAAAAGCACTGGATTCCTATACCTCCACATAATCGAAAACATGTATTTTTTTTTTCATTTCTACGAAACATTATACAACAAACATCGAGTATCAGTTTGTGGTCATCTATTGTACAACGTTGCTCTTATCCTGAATTTCATCAACGTACGCAGGTTCTCTACCTTCAGATAAATGCTCAATTGTTTAAATCGTATCTTATAGGATTTGAGTAATATTATTAATATTGTTCTTATTGTTATAAAATATAATCACGAGACCATGAATAGGAATTTTGGATAGAGATATGGTAAATCACCGAAATCTTCATTTTCAAATTGTTAATTTTTAAAGTTCTAAACAAAAAAATGAAACATACGTTACATAAAATAGAAAAATAAACTATAAAATTAATTGATAAAGTGAAAAGATAAAAAGTATTAGAAAAGAACAAGAGAATTTCTTAAAAAGTGTATGACAACTTTGATTGTCTAGACTTGTATGTACCGTTGCATTTGACTAATGTTATGTAAATCAACATCCCTAAGGGATATGCACGCACGATATTCTTCCTCATCTTAAATTATTAATGTGAATAAGTGAGTACGATGTCTTGCTTCGTTCAATATCCACGTTAAAGATATGTTGCAACCTTAAAATATTGCAGAGTTTCTAATAAATATTAAGATAAGACTTTTTTTTAAAAGGTCGTTTTTTAGTACATGGGTATCAGATATTTTATGTCTTGTTTTTTGGAAACTTTTTTAGTGACGATCAAGTAGAAAGTAGTGATAACAACATCTAAATAAATTTATATTACTTAAGTTGGATTATAAATTATTCAATGAACACAAAATACTTGTGATTAGTCGATAGAATGAATACATATAATTTAGTCATACAATTACGAGAGAGAGAGAGAGAGAGAGAGAGAGAGAGAGAGAGAGAGAGAGAGAGAGAGAGAGAGAGAGAGAGAGAGAGAGAGAGAGAGAGAGAGAGAGAGAGAGAGAGAGAGAGAGAGAGAGAGAGAGAGAGAGAGAGAGAGAGAGAGAGAGAGAGAGAGAGAGAGAGAGAGAGAGAGAGAGAGAGAGAGAGAGAGCAGTAACATATATCTACATAGGCGTAACCTCGCGCGTTGCGCAAGAATGCATTTAAGTGGTTAAAATAATTATGGAAAAAAATAGAAATATGTTGAAATTTACGTTTTTAGTCATGTTTTGGGCATTAACCGAATTATCAAATAACATAAAAATCCATCAACTTATATTTTGATACTATCTAATATAGTTCATACCTTATAAACTTTACTTTTACTTTTATAGTATCCAATATATATTATAAGTTTTTGTATAACATTAATATAATCTACTTTTCTTATGTCCGATAATATTTTTTTGGATAAAATAAGAAATAAGTTGTTTTGAATGAGCTATTAATAAACAATATTGAACTAATAAACTTTGTATTACACTATTTATATTACACCAAAACATCCAAGGTTTCATATATGAACTTTCAAATATTAAACATTGAAATTAAGAATGAAGTCATACAAAATATATCATTATACATAAATGTCATCAAGAGTTTTAAAATATGTCGATTAGTAAATATGATATTTAATTTTAATTACATATTTTGCAAGGCGTGCATTTGATTTTATGTTGGTGCGCCGAGAATCATCTTCCTTAATTTGTACCTAAAAAATTAAGGTGAATAGGAATATAAAATAGATATTAGTAAGCATTAATATAATAACTAAAAAGGGTATGTGGATCTCCTACCACCAGTTAAAGGCAACATACATCTCTAGTGGTATTGATTCCTATGTAAAATTGAAGTAGTCATTCTATGTACACCTTGTTTTCTAATTACATAAACAAATATGAGTAACCAAACATAAAAATGTTATCTTTATGTAGGAAAAATATTTTAGTTAACTAACAAATTAAATAATATAAGTTTAAGAGCTAGGAGTTTCAAAACATTAATATTTTTATTAATCAATCAATTAAGTAACACATGTTGAAATTTTTACAATCATTATTAAAAAGCATTTGAAATATTAGATTTTAAATGAATTTTGGTTGAAATATATATATATATATATATATATATATATATATATATATATATATATATAGAGAGAGAGAGAGAGAGGGAGAGAGAGAGAGAGAGATGGAAAGTATAACATATGTATAAGTTTTAATTAATTATCTTTTTGAAACGGTACAATTACAAAACAAAAAAAAAACATATTTAAAATATTTAATTAAATATTTTCGACATCACCCTATATAACATATGATCAATATATTAACGATTAAATCACAATATACAACGACTGTATTATAATAATCCACAAATGAAAAAATGAATTACTATAACAAACTTACAAATTAAAATCTCTAATATAATAGCATATCTCTAAAAGTGGTCATAAGATCTCAACCCAACACAAAAACCTTTAACTTTGTTTTCTTTTTGAAATTTGTATATGATTTGTATGCATGTCTTCCCAAAAGATTGATCTTTTTATAGTAAACTTTTCACTAAATGCTAATTAAACATAATATAAGTTATAAAACTTTTGAGTGTTAAATCATAATTAAGAAAACTTTTGAGTTGCATTAGTTAAAAAATGAGGTTTCAAATGAATGTGGTTTGAGGAAGTTAAAAAAGGGAGTTTCAAATGCATGAGATTCAAGAAAAAATGTTACCTTTATAAGTATGTATGATAACTATAACAATACAAAGTACGTTTGAGACAAACAATACAAAATCATCATAATATAAATATTGTTGAACGAGAGATTTTTTAAGATGATCGGACAACACAAATACTTTGGAGAAATCTGAAAAGTTAATAGGAAAGAAAATGCATAATGACGTATTAAATAAACTAGTTGTGAGACCCGTATATTATACGGGTTGATTAAAACATAATGTTAAATAGGAGCGATTAAATTAGAAGCTTATTTGAATTTGAAATATGAAATAAGTGAAAATTATTGGAAAAAAAAACATGCAAAAAATAAATTAATTAAAATTATGTGTTTAATTGTCCAACCCATGTACTAAACGAGTTATTATAACAAAATGTTAAATACAAAGGTTTAAAGAGTAAATTTATTTGAAATTGAAATTTCAAATTTCAAATTTGAAATTAATCGTGATTATGGTAGGTTTAATTTATGAAAATTAAATTAATGATATATTGGAAATGAATAATGAAGTAATTGACAAGTGGAAAATAAATATATCTCAAAATTATGACAAAATGACATGTGGCCAATTGAATAAGAGAAGGACAAGTGACAATAACATTTTCATTTATTAGGGTAGATTTTTTTATCTAATTAAATAAGTTTAAAACCACCAAGTCTTTATCTCTTAAAGAATAATACTTGTGAATTGATTAATCTAACCATTCTTTTGGGTTTTTATTTTTTTTCTCAAAAAATATAACCAAGTTTTTTTTTTTTTTTGAAAACTAACCTTTTGGTTCGGAATGGGTAATTTCGGACCGAATACCGGCTCAAGCCTAATACTGTAGCCCAATGGTATATATATGGGTCCCACACACAAAAAATCCGAAATACGCGTTCTGGATTAGCAGATCCGAAGCACGATCTACCTGCATTTCAGACCAAATTTTGAGCATGGATTCGTCAAACCAAGTAAGTTTTACACTTTAAGTTACTTTGCATTTGATTTTCTGAAACAATTTATGTATTCCGGAACACGAAGAACAAGTCCGGAACAACTTCGAAATATCTGGATCATCCTTTTTTTTATATTTTTCTTGTTGTACGTGTATGAATGTTACGTAAATACTTTGTATTGTGTTTCTGATTTATTGTTTTAGTCCGGAATAAGGTATTCTAGGGGTTTCGGAATGTTAATATAGGTCTGAAACACGATGAACGTGCTCCAGAACCCGATGTTCTATTTCGGAATAACTACAACATATAATTTTTTTTAAATATTGTTTAATAACCCATGTTAGTCCAAAGACAAGTTTACACGGATGTTGTAAAAAAATGGGTTTTTACGGACGACGAAGTTGTATTCCAATTAAAGGAGCTGTCGGATTTGTGTCCGATAAAGGTAAAATCGAAAAACAATAATTTTATAATTATAATTTATTTTTACAGTAATGTATTAAAATGTTCTTGGAATTTTGTTTTTGCATATAAAAAACGACGATGCTGTGTTTCAAAATAAGATAAAAAATAAACTGCAAAGGCACCCATAAAATTAAGAAAGAAACCAGAAAGGGTGTTAGAACTTAAATTGAAAACATATACGACTCCGAAAGATGGCACCGGAGCAAGTGCTGACAAACCTGTTATGATAGACTAGTTGCAATTATGTTTGTTTTTGTTATGAATATGTTTCAGGAAGTGTTTTTTATTATTATTAAATACTTTTATGGACATTGGTTTTTAAATAGTATATTAATATAATTTAGGTATATTCTATTTTCAGTCTCCAACATCCAATGACTTGAACGATGAGGATGAGTTGTCTATAGAGTATGTTATACCACGTCTTGGAGATGAGCAACGACGTCTTGTTGATACGACCGCATTAGAAATGATTTGTGATTATCAATGTGCTAAACAATGAATGGTAATACTGGAAATCTCATTACCGCTTTTACCGGTTGAGGACCGAAGAAAAGTAGCATTGTATAACATGTAAATGCTCCTCATTACCATGTCTGAAGATATACGACAATTTGTGAACACAATGGACATCATCGAAGAAACACGTATGACAACTCCAACAATAGAAGATCGAGTCGAATTGTCTGATAATGGTTTCAAACTAACTGAGACCTACATGGAATTGTTTGAAAATCATGTAAACACGGCTAGTTTGCATCGGATGCAAGTTCCCCGTTATTGGTCAGAAATGTAATCTAATTTTAAATATGGATATTGTAATGTCTTCTCAAACTGAATTTTGTAAAAGGAACGGCATGATTATCTAAAATGACAGTTATAGTTTTTCATTAACATTATTGCAAAGAGCGTTATAAAACCTAATACATACTTAGATTGGTTTCCACAAATTAGGAAATTGTAAGGGATACATATTTTGTTCTCAGTCAATAAAATCTCCTCTAATTCTAACAATATATATCAGACGGTCCCGTTCTGCACGCAGCTTATTGATCTCCTTATTTGCATTTTCAATTCACTTCTTAGCTTGTTTCACTTCTTTCATCGTTTCAGCAACCCATTTTTCTTTTTCATTTTCTTGTTCCGCTAGATTGTCTGCACATTGATTTAGTGTGCGACTTCTTTCAGAGTCCATTTTGTTTTCTTCTTCAGCAGCATTCATAGCTTGGAAAACGTCATCAGACATTTTATCCACAAGTGGGAAATCTGGGCCTTTCAGAAACGGGTTATTATCTGAACAAACATAACAATCTTATTCTTCACAATGCCAAACACCATCGTGAGATGAACTCATTCCAATTTTATTTCAAACGTTGAGGATTCATGCTAGCCGCATTTTAAAGTCAAAAAACAAGTGTCCCAACTAGCCATTCCGGAAAGTGGCTCCAGATCCGGAATGGAGTTCCGAAATAAGGGTCCGAAATACTGTTAGGAATCTATGACATTTACTGTTCGGAATGACTACACATACTGTCAGGAATCTATGATTTTTACTGTTGGGAAATGACTACACATATGTGAGGAATCTATGAAAATTACGTACAAAAGCAATGTCTGGAACAATGATCCGAAATAGCTGGTCTAGAACCTGGCTCCGAAATAGCTGGTCCGGAATGTGGCTCCAGAATATTGTCAGGAACCATAACCCTAGTAAATGACATTATATAAAGGAATTCGAGAATCAAAACTCTTTAACTTGTTAAAATTAATACTAAAGATTCATTTCTCATAATCCAAAGAAATGACATACTGCGATTGTGGCTCTGAGGGTATTATAAGGACATCAACGACTAGAAATAACCTTGGACAGATTTTTTACGCTTGTCCTAAGGAGGTATGTGGGTTATCCTTTTATTATTTTTCTTTGAATTAATATTAATTTACATAATATAACTCATGTGTTTGATCTTAAATTTTCAAGGACCACAGTCTCGGTTTATTTGTTGGGTTGACAAAGCAAAAGACAATAATTCGGTGATAATAAGTAACTATGTAACATCCCGAAATTCAGGTACAACTATTTAACCCTTCTCTTTTGTCAAGTTGTCAAGATTGGTACCTGAGTGGAAAATGTTGCAAATGAGTACGTTGGGCGTACTGGAGAGTACGCTGCGCGTACTCATGCGCTTGAAATGGACGCGGACTCTTTAAGGTACGCTGGGCGTACCAAAGTTATGCTGGGCGTAACTGGTCCAGATGCAAACCCTAAATGAGACTTGTGCACTATATAAGGAATGATATGGCCTTATCCTCAGCCACCATTTCACAGAGAGAAACCCTAAGAGAGCATTTCCTTCGTCCTAAAGCTTGTGTGTGAGTGTTTTGAGCTAAAAGTGCCTTCGTGTGTTAGTGAAGAAGAAGGGGAGGTGCTTGTGGAGGCTAGGGTTTGGAGTTCAAGCTTGGATCTGAGTTCTTCAGAGGAAGGAGCTTCACTTAGAGGTAAAAAGCTCAGAACTTTCCTCTTTATTTTGGTTTGGTGTTTCATGGTCCATTTCTAGGGTTTAAGTCCCAAAGGTGGAGACTTTATGAGCAAAAGGGGCTCCATGGACCTAGATCTGTCCCATTTAAGTGATATGTGTGTTGTAGATCCATAAAAATCCCAACTTGGTCGTCATTAGGGAGTCATGTTGGAGTTATGGGCTTTAAAGTGTTGGAAGTGGAATGATTTGGGTGTTGGTGACTCTTACAGCCATGCAAAGGCTTAAAGTCACCAACTTTATGGATTAAGAGGCTTAGGGGTAGTCAGATCTGGGAGTTGGACGTGTGTCTTAACCGTTTAAGCCCCCAAAAGCAAAGGAGCATGAAACTGGGACTTACGCGGGGCGTAATCCCAGTTTGCGTAGCGTAGGGGGTCGCGCTCCCCGATTCTGTGAGGTTGCCGGGTACGCCCAGCGTAACCCAGAGAGTTGACTTTTGTTGACTTTTAGGGTTTGGTCAATGTTTGGGTCTTTGGCCATGAGAGGGGTAAAATGGTCTGTTACCCTTCTGAGAGTGCTAAGAGAGGGATTAGTCTATCCTTGAGAGTTGTATTGATTAGAGTACTTATTCCATGTGATTAGGCGGAGGCTAGACCAGATTTTTACCGAGTTCGAGATTTACCGAGTTACCCGTGGTGAGTCTTCTCACTATACTTTACCTAGGGTAGTAATTAGAGTTATATGACAGAGTATCTTGTATGCTATTTATGTGATTTTGATGCACTGCATTATTTCTATGTGATTTATGCTGTGTATGTTCCAGAGTTTACAGAGTTAGAACCGGAAGGTTCACAGAGTTAGGACCAGAGGGTCCACAGAGTTATAGCCTCGAGTGGCTAATATGTGTTATATATGGTATTTTGGGGAACTCACTAAGCTTCGTGCTTACCGTGTTATGTGTTATGTGTTTCAGGTTTCCTCAGAATCGCGGGACGACACTGGCATGATTGTACACATCAGAGAAAGAATTATGTTTCGAAGATCCTGGATTAATAAGTAACTAACGAGGGATTGTGTTTTGTAAAATAAATAAACGAGTTTTATGAAATGTGATGTGAAGGTTATATGATTTAAAATCAAAAATTTGTTTTGAATTTTACGTTGTTACAAGTTGGTATCAGAGCCTTGGTTTGAGGGATTCGGATGCACTTTCGGGTAAATCTGGACTCAAACTGAGGATTTGAGAAAGAATTTTCAAAAGAAATGATTTTTCTAAAAACGAGCAAGAGTTTCTAAGAGAAAACGAGAAAGAGAAAGTGTGTACAATCAGCCAGAGCCCGAACGGTGATTTCCCAAAATACATTTGCTTTTGTGTTATGAGATATTTTATGAGATATTATGCATGCTAGAGATAGGCTAGGTAATTCATAATTTAGGACTAGAGTGGCCTGATTTGTGATGCCTTAGCCTAGGAAATTCCTGTTATCTGTGATGCACTTCCGAGTATGTGCTGAGTAGGAGTATCTAGCAGGAATCCTTGTAGAGAAGGATTTGAGTAGAGGAGTAATCTAGGAGAGATGCCTAGATGAGCATTGTGGAGCCTAATCGAGAGAGTAGCTAGATACCCGCGAGGGGTAGAGTTGCAGAGTTCGGTGATATCTTTGAGTATGAGTAGAGCAAGTGGAGTTATCACCTAGAGTGAGTTCTACGTATTTATTCGATGCCCGAATGCTGCTTGCTTTGTGCTTTGTGGAACTCTCGATGATGGGAGTCAGCTACTAAGTGAATATGACGATATTCAGGAGGTAGATGGCTGACATCATTAGGAATTCTTCCGCAGCTGATGGCGGAGAAGTGTGAGGACCTAGGGAGAACCTAGGGGTGATCATGGTCAGATGAGTGCGCTGACAGAGTAGAGCATTTCGCTGGGGAGCGAGCACACGTAATAAGATTGACGGCTGAGAAGGTTGAACAGCTACTTAGGGAATCTGGGATGGTCCGTGTAGAGAGTATGGGTAGATGTGGCAGGTAGTATGGGCCCGTACTACTGAAAGCAGAGGACCCATACTCGATGCAGGGAGTATTCCGGAGGATTCTAAGTAGCAGATTGAGAGGTGATGTCATGGTTCGAGTTCCATGATTGGTAGCAGATTGAGAGGTGATGTCATGGTTTGAATTCCATGATTGGTAGCAGATTGAGAGGTGATGTCATGGTTCGAGTTCCATGATTGGTAGCAGATTGAGAGGTAATGGCATGGTTCGAGTTCCATGATTGGTAGCAGATTGAGAGGTGATGTCATGGTTCGAGTACCATGATTGGTAGCAGATTGAGAGGTGATGTCATGGTTCGAGTTCCATGATTGGTAGCAGATTGAGAGGTGATGTCATGGCTCGATTTCCATGATTGGTAGCAGATTGAGAGGTGATGTCATGGTTCGAGTTCCATGATTGGTAGCAGATTGAGAGGTGATGTCATGGTTCGAGTTCCATGATTGGTAGCAGATTGAGAGGTGATGTCATGGTTCGAGTTCCATGATTGGTAGCAGATTGAGAGGTGATGTCATTGTTCGAGTACCATGATTGGTAGCAGATTGAGAGGTGACGTCCTGGTTTGGGTACCATGCTAAGTAGCAGAATGAGGGGTGATGTCATGGGTTGAGTGCCATGATTCGTATTAGATGATGCTTGTGCCTATTTCATTTATTCCATCATGGTTGATTAGACCGAGTTCGGATGCAAAGGAGTATGGGGCCAGAGGGCCAGGTCGAGCGAGTTTCATCGGAGTATACCTTGAGAGGGTATTTGAGGTAGTTCCGAGTGATTTTGGTGAGATTCCAGTTGGAGTTGCAAGACTCAGGGGTGAGTAAGGATGGTGCTTATTGGAGGACTACGGTCTGAGTTGAGCAATCGACCGATAGTGGAAATGTCACCTTCTGTGACCTGAGAGGTGCAAATTCTGTTTCCTGTGGGAAACATAAGAGGTGTTGAAATTTCAGTTTCTGAGATGGGGTAAACCCTGCGGGGTAGCATTGATGGTAATCTTCCACCGGAGTATCTGGCAGTATGTCTACCGCAAGGTGATGTTATAGCATGGGCCTGTTGTCAGTGAGGACTGAGGTGGTCAAGGACCAGGATGCACCCTACTTGAGTATAGTAGGGCATATGTTATCCGTAGCGCCGGATGATCAAGATGAGTATATCGGGGCGGTGGCCCTTATTGTCTATGATGGGTATCGAGTGTGGGAAAGGAGTCTCTGCTCTTGCGATGATTCATGTGATGGAACGTTGGCTGAGAAGTCGAGGATAAGGAGTATGATGACTCATTAATTCCGGACTGAGAGTCAGGGATTTTTTCTGGACTATTGAGATTTCTGGTAGAAGAAATGTACGGGATTCTGAATGACTAGAGGCAGCCACGATGAGCAGTTTTTGAGGATCTCATCCAAGATTAGGAGTATTGGAGTTGCTTGATCCTTATTGGGAGATCATCAAGCGTTGTGTAGCACTTTCCCAGGGTAGGTGCGAAGTGCTGGTAGGAACAGTTTATGGGATGGATTGTTAGTGCGCCAAATGGTGATGGTTCGAACCTTGAGTGGGGGAGAACCAGGCATTGTATTGAAAGGACCGGAGATTTGTTCAAGAACGGTTAGAGAACTGAATATAAAAACCTGCGGAATGGATTCATGAGACCAGGGTTATTGATGGTCGAAGCAAGATGTAGATCGTGGTAATACATGTGGTTCATGTTTGAGAACGGATGAGCGTCTCCACGGCAGGTGGCTGTTAGTCGAAGACTTTGTGGTGATTATGGTAAATTCGAGGGAGCTAGCTCGTAAGGTTAGTGCGGTGGTTGAGAAAGTATGGTGCAATGTATGGGCTAGTATATGCAGTTGGGAAGGGCAGAAGTTGATTAGGAAACCAACTTCCGGGCCGTTATGAGTATGTTTGCTTGAGTTTTGAGCGTTATAGGTGGGAGTTTCGGATTGTCGTCAATATGTTCCGAGTCATTGATGATTCCTCCATGTTTCAATTAGGAGTTGGAATACTCCGAAGTTGCGCGTTGTGTGAAATGAAGGATAGTTATGAGATCCTGAGGGAATGCATTGAGGTATCTGTGTATGATGCCATAGGTAGGAGATCAGTGGTTGTGGCAGGACATCGTGATGTTCTGTAATGGTGTTCTGAGGAATCCGAGTATCATGCCCTGAATTCCGAATTACTTATAGAGTCTTGAGTTTGAGACGGTAAGTGGTGTATCGAGTATATACGATTCCAGTGGGAGCCCTTCGGGTATTGACATTAAGAGGGATTAATTAAGAATGAGGATTGCAACGGGGAGAGGTGTTTTGGTGATGGCGGTTGTCGTCAGGAATAGTGATGCATAATTTGGTTGAGGGTGGGCACCTATCTATGTTAGTCCGTGAAGCATGGGTTGGTGGACGCAGTGTGGTGTTAACGTGAGAATGAGATGGTGGGCATATAGCAGAGGGTGTTGTGATGCTACGGGGAGCCGTAGTACTCACTAATCAGAGGGTGTTGTGATGCTACGAAGAGCCGTAGTACTCACTAGTCAGAGGGTGTTGTGATGCTACGGGGAGCCGTAGTACTCACTAGTCAGAGGGTGTTGTGATGCTACGAAGAGCCATAGTACTCACTAGTTAGAGGGTGTTGTGATGCTACAGGGAGCCGTAGTACTCACTAGTCCGAGGGAGGTTGTTGCGATGCTACGGGGAGCCGTAGTATTCTCTAGTCAGCAAGAGGTGGTTATGAGGATGTAATCTTTGATCAGAGCACGACGTAGAAGAATTTTAAGCTTGGGGTAGCCCTAATTTATGAGTTTTGGGAGCCTGGTGGTCGGACCAGGGGCGAGGCCGGGGCCTCCTCAATGATCGGGAATCATTGTATTCAGAGTGAGGTATGGAAATCGCAATTCGAAGGAATTGGATAAGTGAGGTGCACATGGGTTACGGGTCATGAATCATGAGTTGGATGGTTCTTTTGGGGACGAGTGGTTCCAATTCTGGGTCGGGCCGGACTCTCAAGTTGTGTTTGGCTCAAGTGGTGCATTGAGTAGACGAGAGGAGACTGAGGATTCTGAGAGGGAATCCATTTTGAGGAGTATTGTTTGTCTTCTGATGTTTTAGAACGGGGTGGGTCAGTTCGTTGGTGCGGGAGATACCGCGAGGCGCATGTATCTAGGGAGTAGTGTTCGACTGAGGTCGAGGGTGAAACGATTAGTGGGAATGTGGTAGCTGTTGGGGTAAAGAGAACTTCGTGACTTGTGTGTCACTGGGCCGAGATAGTTGTTGTAGGGAAGGAGTCAGTGAGACATTTCGGGACATGTTATGGGTGACCTTTGGAGGTTCATCGGTGGACTCAGGAATTGATCTGGTGCTCAGTATTGAAAAGGGATATGAGAAACGAAACTGGAGCTTATCATGGTGATGTCTGAGGACACTTCTAAGCGAGCATGGTTATTCTCTTATGTCTGAGGACAGAGTGTTGGGGATTCTTTGTTCGGATGGGGTCTGATAGCATTTTAGTGGATGAGCCCCGGTGGGGTGTGAACCCTCCCGTTTCTTGGGACGTGATCAGATCATTTGGCATGTTTGGTATGAGTGAACGGTATCCAATTGTTGGAATTGGTCTTGTGAGAATCAAAGGACCAGTGAGTTATCAGGGTTTGATATTCGAGGAGCGAATATCATGGTGATCGCTTGAGTAGGCGATCTGACGGCAGTCAGGCCACCAGAGTTACCAGATTTTGAGAAGGAGTATATTAGAGGCAGAAAGGTTGGATTAGTTATGGATTTGGGAGTTTTCTGTGTGTTTTCAGGTGTCCATGGAAAAGTTTCGGTGCGGCATGAGATCCTTTTGGTGGTGCCTTTCGGGTTGTTGAATTCAATCTATGTGTGGTTTAAGGAGCGATTTCGAGGGCGAAATCAAAATAAGTGGGGGAGAATTGTAACATCCCGAAATTCAGGTACAACTATTTAACCCTTCTCTTTTGTCAAGTTGTCAAGATTGGTCCCTGAGTGGAAAATGTTGCAAATGAGTACGTTGGGCGTACTGGAGAGTACGTTGCGCGTACTCATGCGCTTGAAATGGACGCAGACTCTTTAAGGTACGCTGGGCGTACCAAAGTTACGTTGGGCGTAACTAGTCCAAATGCAAACCCTAAATGAGACTTGTGCACTATATAAGGAATGATATGGCCTTATCCTCAGCCACCATTTCACAGAGAGAAACCCTAAGAGAGCATTTCCTTCGTCCTAAAGCTTGTGTGTGAGTGTTTTGAGCTAAAAGTGCCTTCATGTGTTAGTAAAGAAGAAGGGGAGGTGCTTGTGGAGGCTAGGGTTTGGAGTTCAAGCTTGGATCTGAGTTCTTCAGAGGAAGGAGCTTCACTTAGAGGTAAAAAGCTCAGAACTTTCCTCTTTATTTTGGTTAGGTGTTTCATGGTCCATTTCTAGGGTTTAAGTCCCAAAGGTGGAGACTTTATGAGCAAAAGGGGCTCCATGGACCTAGATCTGTCCCATTTCAGTGATATGTGTGTTGTAGATCCATAAAAATCCCAACTTGGTCGTCATTAGGGAGTCATGTTGGAGTTATGGGCTTTAAAGTGTTGGAAGTGGAATGATTTGGGTGTTGGTGACTCTTACAGCCATGCAAAGGCTTAAAGTCACCAACTTTATGGATTAAGAGGCTTAGGGGTAGTCAGATCTGGGAGTTGGACGTGTGTCTTAACCGTTTAAGCCCCCAAAAGCAAAGGAGCATGAAACTGGGACTTACGCGGGGCGTAATCCCAGTTTGCGTAGCGTAGGGGGTCGCGTTCCCCGATTCTGTGAGGTTGCCGGGTACGCCCAGCGTATAGGTTTGGTACGCGCTGCGTAACCCGGAGAGTTGACTTTTGTTGACTTTTAGGGTTTGGTCAATGTTTGGGTCTTTGAGCCATGAGAGGGGTAAAATGGTCTTTTACCCTTCTGAGAGTGCTAAGAGAGGGATTAGTCTAGCCTTGAGAGTTGTATTGATTAGAGTACTTATTCCATGTGATTAGGCGGAGGCTAGACCAGATTTTTACCGAGTTCGAGATTTACCGAGTTACCCGAGGTGAGTCTTCTCACTATACTTTACCTAGAGTGGTAATTAGAGTTATATGACAGAGTATCTTGTATGCTATTTATGTGATTTTGATGCACTGCATTATTTCTATGTGATTTATGTTGTGTATGTTCCAGAGTTTACAGAGTTAGAACCGGAAGGTTCACAGAGTTAGGACCAGAGGGTCCACAGAGTTATAGCCTCGAGTGGCTAATATGTGTTATATGTGGTATTTTGGGGAACTCACTAAGCTTCGTGCTTACCGTGTTATGTGTTATGTGTTTCAGGTTTCCTCAGAATCGCGGGACGACACTGGCATGATTGTACACATCAGAGAAAGAATTATGTTTCGAAGATCCTGGATTAATAAGTAACTAACAAGGGATTGTGTTTTGTAAAATAAATAAACGAGTTTTATGAAATGTGATGTTAAGGTTATATGATTTAAAATCAAAAATTTGTTTTGAAATTTACGTTGTTACAAACTAATTTCGATCGAAGAAGAAACTTGAAAGTTAAAATATGCACTTAAAGATAGCGTTAATTTGTAGTTGAATTTCTTTTTTAGGATCATTGTGTACAAGTTGTAAGCTTTATGTTCATCAACTAAGTTTCCATTCTATAATGCTTATTAATCTTTTTAATATGTAATGTTTGCTTGTTTGTTAGTTTTAATATGGTACTTGTAAATTATGTTTTTTCTATCTTTGTAATATGTAACAAATATTAGGGCAATAATAATATTTTTCATTACACACTCCAAATTAATTACAAACATAATTGACTGCAATTACATTGGCAATAAAACTGCAATCAAAGGGTCTAGTATTTCCCATTCTGATGGAGGGGGAAGAGGGTGCACAGTTTGTGTCTGGTAGACAATCTGAAACACATCAACTCGTTAATATATCTGAACCATATCAGGTAATTCATGGACGTTCGAGTGACGTGATGCCACAATAGCATGACCGCAAGCTATACCCAAACTGTGCCATTTGCCACATGAACATGTATGACGGTTCAGATCAACAACACAAGTTTTTTTAAAATCAAAAACTCGATAAATGTCGGACGGGAGCGGAGACGGGATCTCCGACGGGATCTTTATTGCTTGCCACCGAACAGACTTTTGCATCCTTTTATGAAGCACCATTTCAGTATACGAGGTGAATACGATAGTCAAACTTGTTGAAAAGTAAATATGATCAAATAAGGTTCTTGTAAAAGTATTTAAATAAATTTAATATTTCACCCAGTATTTTACCTGTCATTAATATGCGTTCATCGAAAGTCTGTTGAATGTAGTCACGAGTTGCCTCGGTAAGCATTATTATCGGTACATTGCGTT